>NC_079212.1:100829432-101104432 GCF_029633865.1 Lampris incognitus | reverse complement strand
TAGTTGGGCTGGGCTCAGTCTGAAGAAGTAATATGGGACCACTACTTTGTGAGGTCATCACCGTCAAGATGAAGGAAAGAGGCCAGCAGCAATGCTCATCAGGCAACGGGCAGGGGCAGAGCACTTACGGGTCGGTTTGTAGCAGTATGACCACAAGGACAGTGGGTCAAGACCAAGCTTAATGGTATCCAACAATGTGCTAGTGAGAGCCAATGGTATACAGGTTTTCATTCTGGTTTATCATTCATGATAAACCAGCTGATTTCATTGATCACTTTCCTCTTTCTGGTGCAAGGTAGCCCAGTGAAATCAACTTTTGTGCTGTTTGGTTGGAAGAAACTTTCACAGATATGACTCTCAGTGGAACATGGCTGGATACCACTCGGCTAGATCCTGTGGCTAGCTGTGGTCCGAACATAAATGACACCATACATTTCATGTCACGCAAGCGGTGTGTGTGTGTGTGTGTGTGTGTGTGTGTGTGTGTGTGTGTGTGTGTGTGTGTGTGTGTGTGTGTGTGTGTGTGTGTGTGTGTGTGTGTGTGTGTGTGGTGCAGAGGTTGTTTGGGGTATTCTAATTTTGATTTTTATCGTTTATTCTGTTTTGGAGGGCAGCTGCACCAACAATGAGATAGGCCTACTACATACAAATGTTTTAAAAACATTAAAATATTTTAGAAACAGTCAGAGAATAAATAAATAACGAACTGAATAGGGGGTGATGAATAGCTGACGGTAAGGGTGGCAGTTTAAATTGTAGCGTGGACATAGGGGGCCATTGAGTTGTCTGTCACCAAAGTGGCTTCAGCTGAATTATTTTCGACAGCATCTTCTTCGACATTTATCAAAGATATTTTCCAGTATCAGCACTATAAAATAATTTTTTTTTTAAATGCAACAGATTGATAGATAGTAAACACAGGGTCTGATGTAAATTTCGTGTTGACATTTAGGGGGCTGCACACGGGAGCCCAGCTCAAACGAAGTTATGGTAGAACGAGGTCGTTTAAGCTTTTGCTGATGTTTTGTTAAAGCTATCATTCGAGCGCCGCCATGCGCTTTTAAACCAAACCCACAACTGTCAGAGGAAGAGAAACGTCGGCCTTTTTCCTTTTTCTGAATGCAAAGTCATGATTATACCACAAGGCGTCAACATAGCAACCAAGCTCGCTTGTGTGGCAACGATCTACTTCCGACTACAGCTTCTTTCTTTTTTTGTACTTCCGACTACATCTGCCACATTTATTATTGTCCCCCGGCACCACGTTCTGGACACAAGGTGCTACAACAAACAGGTCCTTGCCTGCGTTGAGTTCGTTGACGAAACATGAGCGCCGACAGCTGTAGTAACGGCGGAGATGTGTCAGTACCTTTGCGAAATGTGTTTAACTCCATCCAGTGTATTCGAGACCGAGTTAGAGGTATGTGATAGCCAACTGGAGTATGCTGCTACCAAATGCCAAATACCGGTTAGTGGCGAGCTACTGATAATGCTAAAAAGTTAGCTGTCGCTAGGCTTGGTTTCTTACCGTTTAAACAACGGGATAGTATTGCTAACTGGCAGCTTAATATTACAATTGTTTAGTGCCGATTTACTTGAAAGATTACGTTCGTTAATATGTTGTACAACAAACCCTTATCACACACCATAGACTACTTCCCTTAAGCTAACGTGAACAAGCTAACTGTAGCCCTCAATAAGGTTTGTGGAAATGCTGTCGGAAGTTGTTGGTCATTTGCCCAACGTTGTTACCTGAGTTCAGTAGATATCTAGCATAACCAGCCGTAGCTGGTTCATGTAAAATGTAGCGTGGATGATCGAAAGTCAATATGTAGTTTAGGACACTGTGCCAATATCTAGATATGTCAACCACGTAGGTGAGTGTTGGTGTTAATGTGTTTTTCTCATCTAGATGGGGAGTCCAACGCGTCAGACGGAGTTTTCAACCTCCCCAACTTCTGGGAAACGCTGAGTTGAGTATGCATTTTCTGCATCATTCTCCACTTTGTCCATATTTACCTTTTCCTCCTTATTCTAAAGCAACTCCCCTCGTCTCCCCAGATCAGGCTGTGAAAGCAGTCTCCCAGGAAGCCACTAAACTCAGCCTGGCCTTCTCCAAACCCCCTCTGCCCACATTACAGGTTTGATGATTGATTTTTCTTACAATAATCATAATAATATAATAATTATACAGTTAGAGGTAATTGTACTATCGGCCTTTCCCAAGCATGGAGTGAAATATTTTCTTTTGTCACAATTCTTTCTACCCTTCTTTCTTTCTTTTTCCATTACCACTTAGGATGGAGAAAGGCTCGCAGAGTCCATCCAGAAGAGCATTCTAACTTTGTCCACTGTATATTATTGGCTTCCAAAGAGCCAAGGTAATATCTTTGATGTCAGAGTTGTGTGATTACCAGTTATATCTTTATAAGGATGTGCTCCACCTATAGCATCATGGCTCAATAGTGTTTATTAAATGAATGCAACCAATACAGATACTTTTTCAGCAATTAAGCACTCTCATTAACATTTCAACCAATATTTGGTGTTGTAGTATTTTTGTAATTAATTTTCAGCAAAGGGCTTACTACCAGAAATTAAAATTTAATTGTTGAAAGGTTAAAACTTCCAGATTTCTCACCTGTAATATAATATTTATCTCAGAAAGTAACCACCGGTTGGAAAGACAGTCTCGTGATAAAAAGTCACTGGTTCAGGGCGTCCGGGTAGCATGACGGTCTATTCTGATGCCTACCAACACGTGTATCACTGGTTCGAATCCCCATGTTACCTCCAGCTTGGTCAGGTGTCCCTACAGACACAATTGGCCATGCCTGCGGGTGGGAAGCCGGATGTGGGTACGTGTCCTGGTCGCTGCGCTAGCCTCTGGTTGGTCGGGGTGCCTGTTCATGCAGGAGGGGGAACAAGGGGGACTAGCGTGATCCTCCCATGAGCTACGTCCCCCTGGTGAAACTCCTTACTGTCAGGGGAAAAGAAGCGGCTGGTGGCTCCACATGTATCGGAGAGGTCATGTGGTAGTATGCAGCCCTCCCTCAATTGGCAGAGGGGGTGGAGCAATGACTGGGATGGCTCGCAAGAGTGGGGTAATTGGCCAGTTACAATTGGAGAGAAAAGGTGGGGGGGCCCAAAAAAAGTCAGTGGTTCCATCTCCACATGTCCATCAGCAGCAGTTTATCTTATCTTCAGGGTGTCTGCTGGTACTGAGAAAAACTCAAATATATCAGGCCATTTAAACCTAAAGCTTTAAAGCCTTGAGCAAAATTTAATAAAATACTATAAAATTCAGTTTTAAAGGTCTCAGAAATGTAGTGGTTGGTACTAGTTTTTTGGGGTCTTAGTAATAATTTTCACCTGAATTTCACTAGCAAAATTGGTCTAATTTGATTTCTAACTGGCTTTTTAAAACTGCAATTTTACTTGACAGAAATTGTAGACATCCTAGTCACAGAACAATACTCCAAAAACCCCAACTTATTCACTCTTTATTGGTCAAAATAATATGTATGTCACATTTTGACTGAAATGAAATAAGATTAAGAAAAAAAAAATCACATTTACTCACCAGCTCTGTCCTCTGGTCTTTAGTCTGAATTAGGACAGGTGTCTGTGAAAGTAGGAGGTGGCCCTTCCTCAGCACATAATGGAGATTGCTGCTTCTCTGTGTTTGCCAGGTTTAAGTTTGCGGAAACAAGTTAGAGATGCCACGGTAGAGGTCCTGGAAGGAGTTTTGCAGCTGGTGGAGGTCATAATGAACTCCCCACTACAGAGGTAGCTAATACACCAGCACACACAAAACACACATACTTACTGATGTAAACATGCATATTATTTAGGAATTTTGGAAGGGCTCCTTCACTTGCTGAAAGGTATTATAACTTAACTGCCATAGAGTTAATAACACATACATGCTCTCTCTCGCTCTCTCTCTCTCTCTCTCTCTCTCTCTCTCTCTCTCTCTCTCTCTCTCTCTCTCTCTCTCTCTCTCTCTCTCTCTCTCTCTCTCTCTCTCTCTCTCACACACAGTTTTATGAGGGTTTTTTTTTGGTCATTGGCTCTGTCAAAGCAGCATCTGGAAAATATACAATGCAGCAAAATACACCTAGGAAAAACCTCTACAGATTCAAAGCAATCAGATAGTTAACTAAAATGTTGTGTAACATTGTACAAAAAGTTGATATACCAAAGGGATGATGACAGTGTTATTACAGTAAGCATACAATTAAATGGCTGTATAGTAAAAAAAACATGTTTTATTCTAAATATTTCTGGGCAATTCGTCTTACCTTGAAACTTCTCTAGTCTGTATTTGCCACATTAACAGTGATTGTAGACCATTGTCTTGCTTATAGGCCAACTAACCCTCTGCTGGTGTTTACTCAATTCTCATCAAATGGTCAAAGTAGGTGATGTGAAGTCGGTTCTGCAATTTTGTTTTGATGCATACCATCCAAATGAAATCACATTAACAGCCTGCATTTGGCACTAGGGATGAGACAGTTGCAGGTTTTTTCAATGTATCGGGATGAAATTCCTGATGGTTATCATACTGTGTCAAATTTTTATAATCTCATTTACTGTGGTTTTATTATCAGTTCAACATAATTTACGTAGCCACCCATGCGCAGCGTTTAATGTAAAATCCGGCGATCATGGATTTGGTTATAAAGGTAACATTGCTCCAAGAAGATAAACACTATTGGTATCGTCATCTTTCATTTACGTAAAGAATGCATGAGATCAATGCAAGTACTGTATAACAAAACGCACAGAAGATAAATTCTGTGTGTGCATGCACACGCTTGTGCCCATATTACAACAATACATTTGCGATTTCCTTTTTTACAGAGTGGGCGTGCAGCGGGTGTGTTTGTGTGTTTCAATATAATGCCTTTGATGAAACGATTTCAGTGTTCATTAGCACTTTTTATACATTTTGAACACATTTTAACAATACCGCGATAACACTGAAAACCGTGATATCTTTGGTCACAATAACCGTGTCATAAAATTTTCATACCGTCTTATCCCTACTTTGCACCTCAAATGTCAAATCAGTTGTACCAGTCCATTAAACTCGCTTCAGCATCCAGGTTGCTAGTGCAGCAAAAATGTCTGCATTGCTTCCATGGTTTTGTTCCCTAAACCCGTATGTGGAAATCCATGTTTTGGACTTAAACACAAACTTCTTTCTTCAGGACTACATGGAGCTTCTCCATCAGTTTGGTTACGTAATCTATCCCATGAGCAGAATTGTGTGTTGAATGTAGTGTGTCTGGGTTTTAGTAAGTATCTGGATGCTGACTAGACTCTGTTTTGTTACCTGCACTCACACTTCTTTCCAGTATTTCTACCATCCCAAACAAACTGTCGCTTATCCGTTTGAAGTATTTCACCAAGCCATTCTTGTTTAAAGGTCAAATTGGTCTTTTTATTAAATGATTGTAGCTATAATATTACTCTGTTGCTGAAACCATAATTAGCCAGGTAGTTACAGTAGACAAATCAGTGCAACATGTTTTTTTTTTTTAATTAATATGTGATAAGCTCTGTTGACTGGGTGAACGACTGGATTTTGTCAGTCAAATTTCAGTACTTTTAATCTTCTGTGTTTTGTTTCTCATGCGGGACTAAAGTTTTGCTGGGGAAGGCTTTCAGCTCATCTGGATGGTTGGGCGACTTAGCGTTTTGTGGAGGGAACATATTTTCTTTACTTTTCTGTGTGAAGTCTTTTCAGGTTTAATTCAGTTTAAGGCTTTTCCACAATGACTGTCTCACCATTCAGTTCAGTGAAAACACAAGATCTTGATATAGCAAAACACTCTATCTCCCACCCACCCTTATCCCTTTCTTTCTCTGTCTGTTTCTCTTTGTCTCTATGCTTCCATCTCTCTCACTCTCTCTCTCTCACTCTCTCTCTCGCTGTCTCTGTAGTCTGTCTCAGGAGCAACTGACATCAACAGGAGGCATGTGGTCAGCCTGTGACCATTTTGCTCGCCTGCCACGAGGTAAGTCTGGGCACAGATTAACAACCTCTATTTGGTGCTTCGTGAAAGCTTTGGGAGTTCAAATTGAAACGGTGGCTTCCCCATTATTTTAATAGAGCTTTATATTCATGGCTTGTCAACTATTTTCTGTTGAGATTTTATGTAAGATAAATAATTTTAGAATTGTAAGGCAAGTCAATGGAAATTGTTTGAAAGTGAATTTCAAACAGACCAATTTACAGTTTAGGGACAACTGAGATACAAGTGATGGATTTCAATTTCAAGGATTGTACACAAATTCAATGCATGTAACCGTGGCCAGATTAACCCGCCAGTGGACCATGGGGCAAAAATTTACTATGGGCCCCTACCAACCCAACAACTGTCCACTCTGTGTACATTGTGCATGTACAAAGAGAAATGGTCTGAAGGCCACTATCGTTTCAGTTGATACTATGCTTAAACGGTACATATTGGGGTGCCCCGGTGGCTCCCCTGGTACAGCGCATACCACATAAGGCTCCTTAGTGCAGCGGCCTGGGTTCAAATCTGGCTCGGGCCCTTTGCTGCATGTCATCCCCTCTCTCTCCCCTGCCTTTCCTGTCTCTCTTGGCTATCACTATATAATAAAGTTGGAAAATGCCAAAAAAAAAAGTAATCTTAAAACAATAAAAATGTTACATATTAGCAAACAAAGAGGCATCGAGTCAAACTATAACAACTTGACACATGATGAACCTGGAGCCTCTGGGGCCCCTGAAGGTCCAGAGCCCTGAATCAGTTGCCCACTTTGCCCTGTCACCAGTCCAGCCTTGTAAGTAACTCATTTGCCTCTAGACTTGAAATGTCAAGTGGCAATTTTATATATGTAGCTACAATCTGTCAACCTTTAGGTGGCGACATTAAACAAACTCTTGGATTGCACTGTCCTTTGATGTGTGCTGTTGTTAAAACCAGCCACTAGTCTGTCCCAGTTAAACAGAATGTTTCTGATAAAATGTTCAGAGTCAGATTACTTTTTGTGCAGACACTTGACCTCTGCCTGGAGATTATTATATTTCATTTAACTTATTTTTTATGCTTGCACATTGTACTTACATTTTGTGTTTGTGTTTGTGTGTGTGTGTGTGTGTGTGTGTGTGTGTGTGTGTGTGTGTGTGTGTGTGTGTGTGTGTGTGTGTGTGTGTGTGTGTATTGGCTTGTATTTGTGTGCTGTTAAAGGACCAAATAGCTATTAAAATTCATCATAGTTTCTTCAGTAAGAAGTGGTGGGGATGAGTAGCTGACACAATGCTTCAAAATGCTTTTTATCCTTAACTATTGAATACGTACTGAATTTATGGTGGCCCTGAAGTGCAAATCACAATGACAAATAGGAAAACACAACAACAAAATACAATGGCATGTAGGAAATCACTATGACAAATAGAGAATCACAGCGGCAAATGGGAAAAACACAACAACTCACAAAACACAATGGAAAATAGAAAAACACAATGGCAAATGACAAAACACAACAACAAATTGCTAATCAAATTAACAAAAGAGAAAACACAACAACAAAGCAGAAAACACAACGACAAATTTGGAAATCACAAAGGCAAAACAGAAACCACGACAAAACAGAAAACACAACCACAAATTGGAAAACACAACGACATTAATTCCTGCCAGAAAAGGTGGGTGCCTATCGACAAGGATTATTGCCGACTGGATGCACTGTCCATCTCTTCAAGATGAATGATTGTATGTTTCATGTGGCCACATGACGGAGAACACCATAGGAACCGGGACAGGGGAATTAAAAATATTAAAATGTATTGCCCTCATTTGTGTCACGATGTCTCCCAGTTCAGTTCAGTCTTTTCACTATATCTCCTAGTTTAGTTCACTCAGTCGTTTCCAGCAGTCATTGTATCCAATCACCTCAGTCATTTTCCGCAGTCATTGTCTCCCATATCTTCAGTGAATCCATTACCTTAGTCATTGTCTGTCGTTCCCAATGACTTGAACCGCAACTTTGAACCTGTTTTGCTTGTATGCCTGCCCCTTGTCTTTCTGGTCGCCTGTTTCGACTGATTTCCTGTGTACTGACGCCTGCCTGTCTTGACCACTAAACTGAATGTTACTGGGGACGTCTGGGTAGCGTAGTGGTCTCTTCCATTGCCTACCAACATGGGGACCCTGGTTCGAATTTCCATGTTACCTCCGGCTTGGCCGGGCGTCCCCACTGACACAGTTGGCCATGTCTGCGGGTGGGAAGCTGGATGTGAGTGTGTGTCCTGGTCGCTGCACTAACACCTCCTTTGGTCGGTCGGGGCGCCTGTTCAGGGGGGAGGGGGAACTGGGGGGGAATAGCGTGATCCTCCCACGTGCTACGTCCCCCTGGCGAAACTCCTCACTGTCAGGTGAAAAGAAGTGACTGGCGACTCCACATGTGTCGGAGGAGACGTGGTGGTCTGCAGCCCTCCCCAGATCGGCAGAGGGGGTGGAGCAGAGATTGGGATGGTTCGTAAGAGTGGGGTAATTGGACAGGTACAATTGGGGAGATAAAAAAAAGGGGGGGGGAATCAAAAACAAAACCAAAAAACTCAGTGTTACTGTAACATCCCTGCCTGTGAGTTGTTCTCATCTGCCAGTTTCCTTGGAAAATGTGGCACTTTGTGGCAAAAAGAAAGGCATATCTCACTTCAGCTATATGGGAATAGTTTTTCTATACAACCCTGCTTCTTTTAAACGTGTCTTCAGAGTGCGCATATTCACAATGATATTGTGAAAAGTTGACAGCATAACAAGTTTAACCTCATATGTAAACCCTGCATCACAATAATCTCTGATAATTGCAAATGTTGAATCGTTGGTATTGCTCATGTTTACATATGAGAGCAGCCCGTAAACACAGTCTGGGTGTCACAACAAAACCTGTGACCCATCAGATTATGTGACCCTGCACTTAAAATGTGCTATTTCGACCCCCCCCCCCCCGATGCTAATCTAAATCTTAGCCACACCAAACCCATGCCAAAAATTAACATCTCCAACATAATGCCTAATCTTAACCATTTCTATTTTATGTCTAAATTTAACCACATCAGTCTGACTACCATATCCTGTCTGAAGTAGCATGTTTTAGAAGTAGGGTCACATAATCTGATGGATCACAGATTTCTGTATAACACTGGAATCATTTCCTATTTCAAGCATGAAATATGTTCAGTCAGCGACAATCCTTGTCGATAGGCACCCAGCTTTTCTGGCAGGAGTTCATGTCATTGTATTTTCTGTTTTGTCATTGTGATTTCCGATTTGTCATGTTTTTCGAGTTCTCGTTGTTTTCTGATTTCTTTTTTTGTGTTTTGCCATTGTGATTTCCAATTTGTTATTGTGTTTTCTTTGGTGAATTTGATTTATAATTTGCCGTTGTGTTTTGTGAGTTGTCGTTGTGGTTTCCTATTTGCCGTTGTTGTGTTTTCCTATTTGCCATTGTGTTTTGTGATTTGCTGTTGTGATTTCCTAATGCTGTGTGTTTTCCTATTGGTTTTTGTGATTTGCACTTCAGGGCCATCATACGAACTTCAGTATTTATGGCCAGCCCTACAAACGTGAATTTCATTGACTGACTGACTGACTGACTGACTGACTGATGATCATGTTTGACACGATTGGACTGCTGGATCAGGTGACCAACGACGTCACTGAAGTTGCACATTTAGTAGTTGGCTGAGCACCAAGGGGCATGAGGGAGGGCGCACAGTTAAAGCACCACAAGTCAAGTCAAGTCAATTTCATTTGTGTAGTCCAATATCACAAATTGACAAAACACTCACTGGTAATTCACAAAAGGATTGCAAGCAAGCAAAATTTTATTTATATAGCACTTTTTAAAAACATACAGTTACTAAGTGCTTTACATTCAATACACACAAAAAAAGAAAAGAATAAATACATAAAATAAGTTAAATGAATATAAAGATATGGCATAGGGAGTAACAAACCAAGCTAAAAATGAAACAAAACAGAAGGCAGGGGTGGGAATTTATAAAAAGGTTTGCCTGAAAAGATGGGTTTTTAGAAGTCACTTATAACAGTCCAAAGATTCTGCGAATCTAATGGATTGGGGAAGATTATTCCAGAGGCTTGGGGCTAAAACTGCAGAGGTGTGGTCACCTTTTTTTTTTTTTTTTTTTGGATGGGAAGTGGAATGAGGAATGGTCGGGAAGTGGAATGAGGAATGAGAAGATCAGAAATATAACTGTGTGCAAGATCATGCAGTGCTTTAAATGTAATCAATAAGATCTTATAGATTATTCTGAATTTTACGGGAAGCCAATGGAGGGATGAAAGAATAGGGGTAATGTGGGACCTACGGCTAGTTCTAGTTAGTAGTCTAGCAGCTGTATTCTGAATCAACTGTAGACAATTTAAAGTAGCTTGGATGAGGCATGAGTAGAGGGAATTACAACAATCTAGACGGGAGAAAATGAAAGTGTGAATTAATTTTTTGATATCCTTAAAACACAAAATATTTCTGATTTTTGCAATATTTCGTTGCTGAAGAAAACAGGATTGGACAAGCTCAGTAATGTGGTGATCGAAAGACATTCTGGTCAAAGGTGATACCAACATTTTTAGCGGTAAGTTTGAATGTTGAATGAAGTGGACCAATAAACTGATCAACTGCAGTGGCGAAGTTCTCGGGACCATTTAAGAGAACTCGGTTTAGTCGGGGTTTGTTTTAATAATTTGGGGGGATTTTTAACTAGATGCAATAATAGCATTTAGAATGTGTGTGTGTGTGTTTTGGGGGGGGTCCTGTGTGTGTGTTGGGGGGGTCCTGTGTGTGGGTGATGATAGGAGGACCCTCGGAAGTCACGGCCTTTTGTCCATCCTCATTTTAAATAGGTTTTATTTCAGTAATGTATGGTGTCAACTCAGTTTACACAGATGCCCTCTTATTTGTTTTGTGTGTATTTTCAATAGATAATAAGGAAGCAGTGCTGTTGGTTCTGTACTCTAATATAGGAGTTGTAAAGGATGCCCTGGAGGAGATGGAACAGGTGAACATATACAGACACTTGCACACAAAGACATCAGGCTTAGAAAGGTTTTTGCATAATGAATATTTAAAGGCATGTATGTATGTTATTGTTCGAGAGAAAGACTCAGAGCTGGACAGAGAGCCAGAGAGGGAACAAGATGTCATCCTTACAATTTGTGCATTTTTATACTTTGTATTTGGTGCAAACCCACTTGGTAGATAAACTTTCACAGGAATGTCTGACAAAACCCTTCATTCTCAGCCCTTGAGTTTAGTAGTTCTGAAATTTCCAGCTGTTGGGAATTTAACATATTCTTATTAATCAATGTGCACCACTAGAGCTCAGAGATTGCTGGAAGGATAAATTCCCTCTGATACCATGTGTCCTCATATTGGCTAAGAATCCAATCCCTGTCAAAGCTTCCTCTCCTGTGCCTTTCTAATACTCAAACTTTTCCTTACCCATGACAAAATCAACAATAACAGATCTGTCAATCTCTCATCCAGGCACTGTCTGAGGCCCAGGATCCTTTCAGTGATATCCTTGATGATGAACAGGAAGGGGACGAGCCCCGAGGCAACCAGGACACCTATTGGTCTGAGCGAGACAGATGTGTTCTTGGTCCATGCCAGGGGTTGATGAAAGCTTCAGCAGCATGCCTAAGAAAGCTGACGTCAGCCATCAGAGCCAATGGCGATGTCACCACACCTCAGAACCGTTCCCAGCTGGATGACTTGGCTGACATTACAAAGGAAATCAGCCCTGAGTATGTATAAACACACACATACACACACTTACAAAATTGACCATGTGCATGCTCAAAAAGACAATGTAATACCATAAACACAGACATCAAGACGAGAGCATCCTGGTCAGGGAGGGCCACAGATATTTACTGCATATGCACAGAGATATACAAAAGGTAAACTTACACTTAAAAGATAGTTTTGCAAAAAATCTCCATCTTGACTCACTCAGTTACTGTTCCACAGTAAAAAGGTGCTCAACTACTATAAGGTAGATGACACGTCAACATGAGAAGTAGACTCAGCTGACTGTTGCCCAGGAGTACTGACAGGTGCCATGGTGTCAGGCCCACAATACCCTATCCTACACACTGCTGATATATTGCCTTACTTGCAATAATTCAGCGTGTTTAATGCTAAAGTTAAAATTAAAGGCAGAATGAGTTGGATTTTCCTAAAAAAAAATAAACAAAATTTTTTTTTAAAAAAACTCCCCAAAAAAACCAATGTGTGGACACATACAAAAATAATCCCTCTTAATCATCAATTATGACCCACATGTCTGTGGCAGTATCCGCATTTATAGAGACCCTGTCCCCTGGCTGTATTTTCTTATTTTGCTGTGTATGGGACATTTCTGGGTGTTAACCTTTGGGCAGCAGCACTCTATAAAAATGTAGTGACCAGGTGCCAGATCGAGATCGTAAGCATGCATCCAAGAGGAAGCTATGACAATGGCAGACACAGCGTCAAAAAGATGCAAATATAGTGAGGCCAAACGCCAAGCGGACAAAGTTCATTCCATCATGAACGTGAATCTGGGTTTGGCTTTGAATGAATGAATGATTTTTATTTCGAACATGTTAAAATAACAAAATAAAATATATAGGCAGGAATACAAAAACACACAGAAATAACACTGAACAGATTTTGCAAACTCTCTGTAACAACACAAGTAGTAACTAGTCTATGTTTGAAAAGCTTTCACCCGCTGGCGAGCACTCAAGTGGAGCTCAAGTGGAGCGACACGGAGTTGGCCTGTACACTGGAATGGGCATGTCCTTCTGGTATCATTGAGCCGGGGGAGCGCGGCAGTGCCATGTTTGTTAAGGAAAACAGAAAGTTGAATGTTAAAATGTCAGCAACAGCATCATGCTGTATATTTAATTTGTTACAGTCAGAAAGTGAGGAACATTTGATGAAAATAGAACGTTTTCAAAATCATTGTTAGAACTGTAACGGTATTATTAAGTACTCAGATTGGTACTCAGTATCGGCATGTACCCAAATGTAAGTACTTGGTCTGAAAAAAAGTGGTATCGTTGCATCCTTAGTTTCTGCTACTTGCGCCTGATCTTGTCCGTAACTTGCTAAAAAGGGAGAAAAAAACTTTGCAGGTAATGGCGTATCTTGCTTTTGTTATACTTGTTGTATTCTAATAGGATGACAATAACAAGTGAAGTCGTCAGCACTAGGGATGCCCCCGAAACCCGGTTCTAAACGGGAACCGGTTCTAAATTAGTAAAAACCGGAGCATTTTTAAGATCCAACGTTTTCGGTTCTGCTATCGGTAGTCGGTAGGTACTCGAGAAATCATGGAGTGAGATTTATATTGTGGCAATTGTGTTTTTCGAGGAATTTAAACGTCGCGAACATAATCTTGTTTGCCGTTTTCTCCATCTCTCTGTCTCTCTCTCTTACTGCACGAGGGGCTGTGCTGTGCTCCACACACTCGCTCACACACGCACAGACAGCTCTGCTCAAGTGCTCATCATGGCGGAGAGAACTAAACGTTCAAAAGTTTGGGTATATTTTTCAAAAGTCGATGACAACAACGCTCGTTGCCACAAGTGCAACAAATCATTTGCCAGTAAGGGTGGCAATACAAGCAATCTGTCGAAACATCTTTTGTCAAAACATGGTATTAATCTGCAGAAATGCAGCGTTTTCCACTGCTTTGCTCGTAGTGTTCCATCCACGTCCACTGCAGGTAAGCCGTATGAGCCATAGATACGGAGTTAGCAAGGCTAATAACGAATTATTACGAATAGGCCAATAAATAAAATATAATTGCCTAGCTAATTGTTTAGCTACAAATATATAAGCCATAGATACGGAGTTAGCTAGGCTAATAGCCGGGGACACTATAAGTCAGGAGAGATCACGACTCCTGCCGGAGAAGGCAGATACGTTGATTTTTTTGCAGAACTGTTAGGATAATGTTCTAGGTTCTTGTTTGTTTGAACTTCCGTTAGCCTTTTGCTGTAAAAATTTATTTTTAATATATATATATTTTTTCTTTATCTTTATCTACTTTTATTTTTTATCTTTTTTGTTGTTGAATGTTGATTATAAAGTCTATAATTCAGACGCATTTAAAACATTGCTGTTGCTGCTGAATAAATAATATTTGTTTATATTTATATAAAGTTATATAATAGAATAATAAAGCAATGTCGATTCTGTTCTTAATTAAGTGTCTTTTTTCTTCCATAATAATCAAAAAGAACCGATAAGAGTATCGATAAAGTACCGAACCGATAAGCAGTACCGATAAGAGTAGTAGTATCGATAAAATCCTAACGATACCCATCCCTAGTCAGCACTTGCAAATAATCCATCCATCCATTATCCAAACCGCTTATCCTGCCAGGGTCGCGGGGATGCCGGAGCCTATACCAGCAGTCATTGGGCGGCGGGCGGGGAGACACCCTGGACAGGCTGCCAGGCTATCACACACACATATTCACACCTAGGGACAATTTAGTATGGCTGATTCACCTGACCTACATGTCTTTGGACTGTGGGAGGAAACCCACGCAGACACAGGGAGAACATGCAAACTCCACACAGAGGATGACCCGGGACGACCCCCAGGGTTGGACTACCCCGGGGCTCAACTCAGGACCTTGTTGCTGTGAGGCAACTGTGCCTCACTGTGCCACCGTGCCCTCTGCAAATAAGTAAATAAGTATGTAATTCTTTTAACAACGAACAGCAGTAGAAGGAAATGGAAGCATTTCAGCCCTAGGGTTTTCTCAGAATTACTGAAACATGAGCGTGACTCCTATGAAACAGCAGCCAGGGATCTGCCAGTGATTAACAACCGCCTGATATAAATCATCATCAAAACAATATCATAACAAGATAAATACTACAAAGAAAAATAGAAATGAGAAAAATTAAGTCATAAGAAGAAATATAGTATCACATTCTGTTGTTGCAACAACAGATAAGAGCCCAGTTTATTTATACTCTTAACTATAAGAAAATTAATGTATGTATAGTATATGTAAACTCATCATGTGCAGAACCTCCATAGGAATTATAAATACCTATACATCAATAATAACCATGTATATAGGTATTTGTAATTCCTACGGAGGTTCTGCACATGATGAGTTTACATATGTACATACATGCATTTTTAAATAATTACACATCTTTTACTTCATTTATGCAGTTCTTCTTCAATAACACATTGCTTCACATTGCCAGCAGCCATACAGATATACTATAATGTACCCTGATTCTGCTGAATGAAAGTAGCGAAGCAGGTATGGACTTGCCTAGTACTTGGATGGGAGACCTCCCAGGAAAACTGAATTGCTGCTGGAAGTATTGTTGGTGGGCCAATATGGGACAGTCTTCTTTCTGGTCCTAATAAAAGCAACAAAAATCCCAATGTCCCAGTGCAGTGACAGGGACACTGTGCTATAGGAGATGCCGTCTTTCGATGAGATGTTAAACCGAAGTCCTGACTCCCTGTGGTTATTTAAGATCCCATGGAACTTAACAAAGAGTAGGGGGTTCCCCAGTGTCCTGGCAAAATTCCCAACCTGGCTCTCTCCATCTGGCCATCTAATCATCCCCCCCATGTAATTGGCTCAGTGGTTCCTCCCTCTCCACCTCAAGCTGATGTATGGTGAGTATTATGGCACAAAACGGCTGCCGTGCATCACCCAGGTGGTGCTACACATTGGTGGTGGTTGAAGTGAGTCATCCCCTTCACTGTGAAGCGCTTTGGGTGTCTAGATAAAGTGCTATATGAATGTAATCCATTATTATTATTATTATTATTATTTATATCATTATTTATTTGTAGATTCAGGTTTATAAGCGATGGAAACGGATGAGCCGCTGTGGTAACCCCTAACGGGACCACCCAAAAGTAGTAGTAGTAGATTTATTTATAGAGTCACACATTGAGATACCTGGCAGCTGCTCATATGGCACATTGCATTTTTATGTATGATTTCAACATAGAAGCCAAATAAAAAAGCAGACAGCAGGAAGGGTCAGCTTTGAAGAATAAGCAAATTTGATGTGGTGATCCAGCCGACCAAGCTCATAGAAGACGCCAACAGAAACTAAACCTCAACAGCTGAAAGTCAGGTTCAGCTACGTTTGGTTGGTTTTTCGTTGGGGTAGGTGCAGGCATAACCGCACTGGTGACTGTTTCATTTCAAATGGATCGCTTGAGGATTTGGAGTCCTCAAATTTCACTTACCGTGTTTGCAGTTTTGATTTTGGGGACTCACACAGCCCCCTTATTCAACAGCTGGACAGAGCAAAGAGCTTGTTGGATGTGGGGATTGTTTTTTTTTTTTTTTACTATTTGGTGATGCAAACCACCCTGGCCACCCACTGATCCTGGAGGAAACCCCATAAAACACTGCCGACGTTAACCTTCTTCATGGATTAACATGGAAAATCATTTAAAAAATCCTTAATTTTTACATGTGTATGAAATCACTTATTAATAATAATAATAATAATAATAAAAAATCAATCTTATATAGCGCTTTTCTAACACCCAAAATCATCTCATTATTGAGACATTGTATATGAGGCTGTTGTTAATTGAAATGGATTTCTCACAGAAACAACCACAAAAGTGGGACGAAAAATACAAATCAGGCGGGATGGAAGAAATCCAAAGTGTATAGAAATGCAATCAAAGCAGCGAATGTAATCTGTGACGACAACTTGAGTCCGGCTGTCTTGCATATAACATGTTTTTGTAGTGCATTGTCATTATGTACTTTGAATAGTCTTGTTGTGCATTCCACATACATAAGTCAGGAAATCAAAGAAGGTTGAATCAGTTCATCTGGACTCACTCATCTAAGTGACCTCTTCAGTCTCAACTGACCGCAGGTATCCCCACCCTTATAAACAATACAGTGGCGTAACAACCAAAACCAAGGACCAGTTACATATGCAACATGGGCGTGACCATTAACTAGAGTTTCAATGGCCATGTGTACTAGTCACAGAGGATTTGGGAATGTTTGCAATCTTACAATGCTGTGATTGCAAACATTCCCACATCTTTTGTGAATAGTACACATGGCCATTGAAACTCTAGCTAATGATCACACCCATATTGCATACGAAACTGGTCAGTGGTTTCGGTCGTTACGCCACTGTATTGTTTATAAGGGTGGGGATACCTGCAGTCAGTTGAGACTGAAGGGGTCACTTAGATGAGTGATGAAACGGATCTGTCAATAAACGTTGTATCCAGATGAACTGATCCAACCATCTTTGATTTCCTTACCTTGATTATTGAGCATGTATGAAGACATAAGTCGGGAAATAAAATTACATCTTAAAAGGTTAAAGCAAAATTAAGTTTTTATTCTCTGTGTGTCTGCCTCCCTCTCTCTCCCTAGTGTTGATGACTTGGCCCTTTGTCTCTATCCACCCATGGACTACAGTGGAGTAAAGAACAATGTGAGCTAAACACACACACACACTTGCTTGCACTTGCTGGTTGTCCATCGTGCCCGATGATGACCATCTTCTTCTATTTGTGGGTCCTTTGAGGACTCAGATAGCAGAAGATACCTGCGCAGAGATGGTTTTTAAAGTGGCATGGGGGGTGCGCTTCTCCCAACGCCACATGACTTGATTGTAGAGGAGATGGTTCCGATGGCAAGGGGGATCCCTAGATGACCGGCACCTCCACACAACTGCAGGGGACTGCCGGAAATCCAGTTTTTCGGAAACCGCCTCGAAGCGTGCCGCCACAGCTTGCTTTTCTGTTGGGGTGAGCTCCCTTAGCCTTGTGTCTTCCCAGACTCACCCACAAGGCAGCGGGGCAGTGGTTGATAGGTGCCAGGGCATGTCCACCAGGGTGGGCCTGCACACCATATCTCTGGGGCCAACTGCTGCTCCGAGATCCCCTGCCAAGTTAGCCTGGGGCCGCAAGACCCCAGTTACCACGTGTGGCCACGGGGAGGCCTGGCAGGAGTCTTGGTGAAGGAGAGGCTATGTACTGGCAAGGGAAGGCTTACACGCTAGCATGCTTCCCTATTCGCCACAAAGGCTAGCCAGCGGCAGCAAGCTAAGGGCAGGAAGGACACAAGCGGGTTGGAAGAACACATGCACCTTCCCTCCAACTACACACTGCTGCACTAGACACATCACAACACCCTGTGTGTATGTACACACACACACACACACACACACACACATGATCAATAAACAGTGTGTGTGTTAATGTCTGAAAAGTCTTGCATTGAAACTGCAAATGTGTAGGTTGAGGTTGTAAAGTGCAGATGATTAGAACCTAAATCATAATTAGAAACTAAAATGAGGTAAAAAGAAAGGGAGTAATAGAAATTGCTCAGTGCTCCCTGGAACAATTTTCAACCAGCTATTTTTGGAATTCAGAAGGTTAGTATTTAAAAAATGAAACAGAACTGGTTTCGGGTGTGTGTGTAACAGAGAGCTACATGGAAATGAAATTTAGCAGTTCTCAAGTCAAACTCCCCTGTCTTAACCTCCCTCAGTGTTTTTATCTGGTGTTTACTTGTGTTGCCAATTCTGACTCCCATCCAATCGCATTCCATGTATATAGCTGAAACTATCTATGAATGATTCTGCAACAAATTGGCTCATAAAGATGGAACATTTCAACGCAACTGCAGCATAAATGCATGGCTAGTGCCAGCGCAGTCTGTAGGGGGAGATGAGAGAGAACAGGAGACTTGTTTGCATGCATATCTCTCTGAACAAATCATAACTCAAAGGGTGATGACCTAATTAGCATGGGCCTGTTCTTCTTTTTCTTTTTCATTTTTACTATTATTATTATTTTAGTAATAATTTCAATTACATCGGCTGTAGTGTGTTATTTGGCGACAGGCATGGGTACAAGCCCATAAATACTGGGATGGCATCCAGCTCCTTCCCTGTGCCCCCGTCCATAGGGTTAGTTGTTGTGTCAGAAAGGGCATCTGATGTAAAATTTTGCCAAATCATTATGCAGATTGACAAGACCATAACAGATCGGTCAAGGCTCTATGCCGGATCGGTCGAGGCCCGGGTTAACAATAGCCACCATTGTTGCTGTGCCCTCACAGGGTACTGATGGAAACTATAAAATTTGCTGTGGTGACCCCCGGAGAAACAGCGAACAAGCCGAAAGAAAATAGAAGAGACCATAGTGTGTTGTGTTAGCCTTTTCTTTTTTTTTTACTCTATTGTTCCTATACCACCTGCTCTTGTTGAATCTCTCCCGTCCTATCCTACTCTTGCACATATGTCAGATTTGCGTTCCCATTTTGTGGCGATTCCTGCAGCACCCAGAGGAATCCCCTCAAAATGTGTGTGAGGCCAAAGCAGAGAAGTACAATACAATAATGGCAACAGGAGATAATGAGGGATTTACCAAGGCGTCCTAACACATCCCTGTGTCTGTGCCAGTTTCACCGTTGGTGGCTGCCAGACAAACCTGAGATCTCCTTTTTACTAAGTTATGCAGTCAGCCCATAATAAATGTTGTGAACCTGTTTAGCATGGAAGCTAGAGAATTGGACCAGCACAACCACAACTATGTTTTTCATGCCTTGTGTAACTTGGCTGAAACAGCATGGCATCTGCACTGCCTAGATAAAGATCTCCATTTCCTGGGTAGATGAAAAGTGCCGGGGGTTGGGTGTTCCCTGTGTCGCTGAATGGAAAGAAAAGGACTGATGCAGACTTTCGCAAGGATCGACAGTCAAAATGAACGATAGTACTTTTTAGAGGCTAGGAGGAAATAAACCCTGATACTTTAGTTGACAACATGATAACAGTTTTGCAGACATAGTACTCTGGACTTACAATTGATAATAGTATTATTATATTTCCCTGGATGTACTGTATCAGTCAGAAGTTTAACGCACCTGGTTGAACGCATGTTTTTTCAAAATCCTTCACTGCTTATTTCTGAATTGCTTTCCAAAACAATTTTAAATTAAAAAAATATACATTTTGAAATGCCCTCACCCCAACCAGTTGTTTAATTTAGTATTTAAGTGAAATTTAGTAAAAATAAAGAAAAACCCAATTATGAGTAGGTGTGTCTAAACTTTAGACTGGTACTGTATGTATAGCATTTTGTTCAAATAACCTATTGCATATAACTGGGATACTCTGTTATGTTTTATTATTTTTTGTTATTTAATATGATTATTTGTTTGTTTTTGTTTATTTTTTAGGGTGTTTCCTTTCTTTCTTTCTTTTTTTTTTTGCTCCCCCTGCCTTTACTGTCCTCATTTTCTTTTCCTGACCTATGCATCCATGTCTTTCCCCACAGGTTTCTAAACTGGCAACACTGCTGAAGAAAGTTCTGGAGATCACCAGGTGAGATCACACAGACATATGTGAGACTATGTCCTTTCATAATGTTCCATCATTGGTAAACAATTACTTCATGTCACTGGGCCTTAAAAGTGGGACGTGGCTGTGATGGTTAGCTGATGTTTAAATTTGAAGAAATGTGGGATCTAAAGTCAGATTCTGAGATCTGATCCCAGTCAGACTAGAAGATATATTAGGATTCAACTCTGGACTAAAAATAAGAACAGCTCAACAATAAGGCAAGGCAGACGGGTGGAGCATTTTTAATTGAACAGATACAAATACATGGGTATTTGTGGAAGGGGAAAAACATTCTTGTATTGCTTAAAAAAATGATTATATAGGAATGCTAGCCACCTAAACTTGTCATAAGTGATGTGGGTAGTTGGTTTGAATGAATGAATAATTTATTTCGGTCAAACATCATGTTACATATTTACATCAGTCCATTTCACACAAACAAAACTTAATCAATCAATGACTGAAAAAGGAATAGGCTGAAGCCCAAGGCTTATTGTTGCCAATTCTATACAGTCCTTAAGTTAACCTAGAATATCGGAATTACAAAAGGAAGAAAAAAGGAGAATTTATACTAAGTTGTAATCCTTAATTATTTTACATTTTTAAGATTTTCTGAAACTCAGCAGCGAGCTACGCAATTTCAACTCATCATTAAGACCAATCCATAGCTTGACTCCCAAAACTGAAACACATCTGTATTTTACAGTGGTTCTCACTTTACATGTTTCAAAGATACACAACCCTATTAAATTATAGTTTCCTTCTCTTAATTTAAAAAATTGTTGGATACAAACAGGAAGGCTTTTACTTCTAGCTCGTAAAAGTATTTCCAATGTTTTAAAATACACAATATCTACCTACCAACACAGGGATCAGCGGTTCGAATCCCCATGGTACCTCTGGCTTGGTTGGGTATCCCTATAGACACAATTGACTGTGTCTGTGGGTGGGAAGCCGGATGAGGGTATGTGTGCTGGTTGCTGCACTAGCGCCTCCTCTGGTCGGTCAGGGCACCTGTTCAGGGGGGAGGGGGAACTGGGGGGAATAGCGTGATCCTCCCATGCACTACGTCCCCCTGGCGAAACTCCTCACTGTCAGGTGAAAAGAAGCGCTGGTGACTCAACATGTATCGGAGGAGGCATGTGGTAGTCTGTAGCCCTCCCTGGATCGGCAGAGGGGGTGGAGCAGCAACCGGGACAGCTCTGAAGAGTGGGGTAATTGGCCGGATAAAATTGGGGAGAAAAAAAAAGGGGGGTAGATCAGACTAGAGCCCTGCCCATTAGCTTGAAAGCCACAGCTTTATGTCTTGTTTCATCATTAAGGGTAGGGAGTGATAGCTCTCTCTCTCTTTGATCACATGCTGTATCTGTCCTCTCTCTTTCCCAGAGCCAGTCATGTATGTGGGGAGTCGGAGCTGTCCTGGGTTCAGTTCTTAGAGGGCGCCGTTGACCACAACCTCCAGAAGGCCAGGGAGCTTACACAGCAGGATAGCTAGTCTACTTGTGTGTGTGTGTGTGTGTGTGTGTGCGTGCGTGCGTGCGTGCGTGCGTGCGTGCGTGCGTGCGTGCACGTGTGTGCGTGTGTGTATTCATGTGATAGAGACGGCTTTTATGTTGCAACACAGACAAACAGTGCAAACGCCTCTAGCATCATTCATAAATATACACAATCCAACAAACCGATAGTTCTGTGAGTGTCTTTGCAGGCTCACACATGTTTTTGTATGCGTATGCTAGCAAGCAATTGCCAAGAGAAGTGTGCGTGTTTGCACAGGGTGTGCATGCTTACAACATAACGTAGAGAGTTGGACATAAGTGGTGTGTTTGTTTCCAGAATGTGAGCTCGCACAAGGTGAACATCAAAGCAGAGGACTTGTGTCCTAACAGTGAACTGTGTCATTTGTTTGTTTTTTTGACTGAAACCACAGCACAGTGAACAGCAGCTAATTTCTTACACAAATACAGAGATACACAGCTCCAGGAGCGGTTTTGTATTATTTATTTTTACACTGTACAAGACTGTCCGTGTTTTCTTGTGTGTTCAGCAGTTGAATGTAAGGGCCACACATAAAAGACTCATGTCTCCAGAAACTCTGTTCAGCCCGCTGGTACCTAGCTGTGGTGTGGTGTGGTTTGGTTTATTTGGGTCTCATTAATCAGTCTAGGGAAGAATGATAGGGATAAGTGTACCTAACCTAATGTGAGTCAACATTACGTTTAACCTCCAGCGAGAATAGCAAACCAAATGACAAACACTCATCATTTTCAGCAGTTCTCTTATTTTTCATTATTTTATTGAAACACATTTTTCATAAGCCTTGTCCAAACACAACTGGTATTACTGAAGAGGACCTGGCTGTTTCCACCAGTATTATTTACTAATTTAGATACCTTTCACCTCAGCATCAGTAGTGATTAATACACACGTAAGACATCTTTACGGGGACAACAGTTGCCAGGCAAAAAAATGCCACATTCTCTGCAAGTCACACTACTGGGCCTGATGCTTTATATCTAATATACATTTTTGTGGAAAATCCTGAGCTGCAGAAATAATGTCCTCCATCATTTGTTTGTAGTAATCAATAAATCCATCTATGCGGTGCTTCTTAACTCTGAGGTGCAGTGTGTCAGTTTGCATTACCCATGTTGTCCTGCGGCATTATCCCATCTGGACAGGGTGCTATGTTAAATCTGTCAAATGTATCTGCAGATCTCTGTTTAGATTTGACACACGCCAGTGTTTCACGTGGGGTTGTGGTCAGCTTTAGCGTGGCTAAGAGAACTGTTGCCGATTCAGTCCTGCTTTAACTACATGTAGACAAGCTCTGATGGAGGCATGCCATTAACTCCTCCTTTTATGCCCGTGTGATTTGATATTAAACTGACATCCAGGGTGTGGATTTGCTTGACATATTTACCAGTGTTGTGCAATGCTTTAAAAAAATAGCTAAAAAGACGCACAAAAAGAACTGTTTGCTTGTAAACAAGTCCTCTGCTTTTATTCTCAATAAACCTCAAAAACAACAACCTCATTTGTAGTACATTTAATTCTTATTCACTGTAGTGTTGTTAGCAATAGTATTGTACAGCCGTGGTAAAAATGGTCACTACAGCTCTAATTGACACTTTGCATGTAAGATGATTTGCTCTAAATTTCAAATTTGTCCTCTCGTCTGCCACCAGAGGCTGCTGAGATGTTTCTAGTTTCTAGTCACGTCACAGACACCGACTTGGTGCTTAAGTATATATGTTTCAGCCCAACTTTCATCTCATGCTACAGGTTTACCAGTCTTCATCACAACAACAAAATAGGTGGCATTAGTTCTGCAGTACTGACAGAGGATGGCTAGATAATGGACAGCTTTGTGTCTTACTACCTGAGGTGTATTTTTGAAGGCTCGTTTTCCAATGGAATTGATTTTTTTTTTTTTACAGTCATTTTAAACCTCAAAGATCTCTAAAAGCGGCATGGTGGTGAAATGGTTAGCGCGGTCGCCTCACAGCAAGAAGGTCCAGGGTTCGAGCCCCGGGGTAGTCCAACCTTGGAGGTTGTCCTCTGTGTGGAGTTTGCATGTTCTCCCTGTGTCTGCGTGGGTTTCCTCTGGAGGCTCCGGTTTCCTCCCGCAGTCCAAAAACATGTAGGTCAGGTGTTACTAAATTGTCCCTAGGTGTGTGTGTGTGTGTGTGTGTGTGTGTGTGTGTGTGTGTGTGTGTGTGTTAAACACCAGATCTGGTGTTTAGCGCCAGCAAAGATTCTGCAGCAAATAAATTGCGAGTTACTGCCGGGTCAAACTGTGATATGGTCATCCTAAATTTCTGACACTGTCAAGACTTTTGTTCAAGGTGGTTGGTCGCAAGACCGGAATATCGGCCGTTTTTGAACCTGTCTCACAGTGAGACGGTACAGATCGCACAGGCTTTAGGAAGAAATTAAAGTAAAAATTCAGGTAAAGTTGATTTTATAAAGATACAAATATCTTCAGTTTGGCTGAACTTGTTTAAAAATGAACCTTCTAGTGTAAATCCAATTTTAAAATGAACGTACTTGTATAAGTGAAGCTATAGCGCCATCTGCTGGCCAGGTGTTCGCGTGACGCGCACGTGTACGCGTATGTACAGGCGCGTGTTCACGCACGCGCAGTATAATTTCGGATCTAAGCATTCGCAATTCTAATTCGCGTGCGTAATTCACAAATTCTGTTGCGCATGCGCAATTCGTAAATTCTGTTGCGCATGTGCACACCTGTCCGGCAGATGGCGCCATAGCTTCATTTATCCAAGTACGTTACATTGGCTTTAAACAAGTCTGTTAATTTTTAAACAACTACGTTCAAGTTTAAACTGGATCATATCGCTCAGCTCAAGTTGAAAGGTAAAAAAAAACTTCAGGGTCATATTACTTTTATTTATTTTTTTGCAAGTTCAGATACTTGTATCTTAACAAAATCAACTTTACCTGAATTTTTACTTTAATTTCTTCCTAAAGCCTGTGCGATTTGTGCCGTCTCACTGTGAGACAGGTTCAAAAACGGCCGATATTACGGAAGATAACGTTGGACAAAAGTCAGACGGTGTCAGAAAATCAGGACGACCATATCACCATGTGACTCAGCAGTAACTCGCAATTTCTTTGCTGCACAATCTTCGCTGGCGCTAAACACAAGCAAACAAACAAACCGTTAGCGTCTGTGACCCAAATGCGATGGATTCAACAAAATGAGCTAAAATTGGGCCATGAATATAAATAACAACCAACATTTCAGCCCGCTGCAAGGAAATGTCTGACCACCATGATTAAGCGGAAGTGGAAATTCCCATCGCCCAACGCGGACCGGGTACAACACACAGTCTGTCGGCGTGACCCACTTTTCCAATATATTTTACACCATCTAGTTATCATTATTTGGTCGTTTTGGAACTTTTATGCCTTCTCGGGTATAAAGACTAAAATACCGAAAGAAAAATTGCGCCATGAAGACGAATTTTCCAGTTATTTCAGTTATTTGTGAAAAAACTCTTAAACTCTATTTGAGTTATTTGTGCCATATCTGTGCATTATGCCATGACCGCCTAATCATGGCAGGAAGTGGACATTTCCATCGCGAAACGAAAGACCCCTGCATGCCGGCAAAGCTCCTACCAGCAACCAAAAGCAAAGAAATTGAGAAAGAAGGTGGAGAATGCCGTCTTGGAAGCAATGAAAGTGGTAAGTTTCAAAACATTATACAATATCTGCATATAAATAAATAGTTCAATCTCTTTACCGGGTTCATTATCACCCCGATTTACCATCAAACGCGGCGTTAATTTATGGGGTGTTAAATACATAAAGAAATGGCCCTTATAACTTATACACCTTAAAAGAATGATGCTAAATTATCCCTAGGTCAGTATAAAGTGTTGGAAAAGATAAAGTACAAAGCCTCACATAACTGCTCAAACGCAAGATTCATTCATTGATTTTTTGTTTTGTTTTATTTTTTTATATTTTTGAAAATCATCTTTCCTTTTATGGTCCATTTGAGGCACTAATTTTACTATTTCAGTTTATGAACAAGTGACAGTCAACATTTAATACAAATGTGTAAGAACAATTTTGGGTAGTTAAGAATGTTTCATAAATTGGGCGTCCGGTTGGCGTAGTAGTCTTTTCCGTTGCCTACCAACACGGGGATCGGCCGTTCGAATCCCCACGTTACCTCTGGCTTGGTCAGGCGTCCTTACAGACTCAACTGGCCGTGTCTGTGGGTTCGGAACCAGATGTGGGTATGTGTCCTGGTCGCTGCACTAGCGCCTCCTCTGGTCGGTCGGGGCGCCTGTTCAGGGGAGAGGGGAACTGGGGGGAATAGTGTGATCCTCCCACGTGCTGCGTCCCCCTAGCGAAACTCCTCACTGTCAGGTGAAAAGAAGCAGCTGGCGACTCCACATGTATCGGAGGAGGCATGTGGCAGTCTGCAGCCCTCCCTGGATTGGCAGAGGGGGTGGAACAGCGACCAGGATGGAACAGCGACCAGGATGGTTCGGAAGAGTGGTCAACTACAATTGGGGAGAAAAAAGGGAGGGAGGGTCAAAAGAATGTTTCATGAATCTAACTGGTTTTTCTTGAGCAATTCTCATAAGAACAATTTTTAGTGGAAGACCGACTAAATAATTAGGACTAGATCTAATTCTAATTAACTAAAGGTCATTTTTGACATTATATACATCTTATATCCCTGATATAAGATGTATATAATTCCAAAAACTGACACAACACCAAGCAGAGCAGTATTGCATGTATTTTAATCTAGTACAAAACTGGTTAAAAGGCTAAGAGGTGCAGGAGAAGGAGGTGTCACAATCCTTTTACTCCTCAAATGGAATTACCCTTTAGTTGAATCATCTACCCACAGCCACAGCTGTCCATATTCTACAGCTGTGTTTTTTTTCCCGAGGGGGAGGGAGATTTTTTCCCCCTTTTTCTCCCCTGTTGTATCCGGCCAATTACCCCACTCTTCCGAGCCGTCCCAGTCGCTGCTCCGCCCCCTCTGCCGATCCGGGGAGGGCTACAGACTACCACATGTCTCCTCCAATACATGTGGAGTCGCCAGCCGCTTCTTTTCACCTGACAGTGAGGAGTTTCACCAGGGGGGACGTAGCATGTGAGAGGATCATGCTATTCCCCCCAGTTCCCCCTCCCCTCTGCGCCGGCGCCCCGGCGACCAGAGGAGGCGCTAGTGCAGCAACCAGGACACATACCCACATCCGGCTTCCCACCCGCAGACACAGCCAATTGTGTCTGTAGGGACACCCGACCAAGCCAGAGGTAACACAGGGATTCGATCTGGTGATCCCTGTGTTGGTAGGCAACAGAATAGACCGCCACACCACCCGGACGCCCCTACAGGTGTATCTTTGTATGGACAAACAGTAACAGAAACTTCCACTTTTGTGACACCTTTAAAAGGAATCTGGCACCAATCACAACCATATTAACAGTTGGATTGTGTACTGGATTTCAACCATGATTTGGCAACAAATTCACAAGCACTAACAATAATAAATACTCTTGTTACAAGTAATAACTTCTATCCATTGTAGTCATCTATGCTCAAGAGTTTTCATTTTCTCAATGTCATATGTATCCCTTTGGCGACAGACATGGGTACAAGTCAATGAATACTAGGATGACATCCAGTGCTTTACCTGTGCCCCCGTCCACAGGGTTAGTGATTTTGTCAGGAAGGGTATCCGCCAAATCAGTGTGCAGACTGACAAGACCATACCAGATCGGTTGAGGCTCCATACTGGATCGGTCAAGTCTCCATACTGGATCAGTCAAGGCTCGGGTTAACAACAGCTGCCATTGGTACTGTGCCCGCACAGCGTACTAATGGAAACTGTAAAATCCACTGTGGCAACCCCTGAGAAACAGGGAATAAGCTGAAAGAAGAAGGTCATAGTATATGTATCCCTGGTAAATTTATATTAAAAAAAAACCCAGTCATGTTAACAGAAGGATTTTTGCACTAAAACTCCCCAAAAGTTCTAACCTTTTTCACACAAGATGAGATACTGCAAAGCTTCAGGATTCAAAAGTAGACTTCTGTACTACTCTTTGATTGTGCTAAATGGTGTATCGTTACCATTGAGTGCCTCGTGTATGCAATTCCTTAGGAGCAACTGTATGCTACTGTAAATTGCTTTAATGCTGACCTTGCTTCATACAAGTTTAATATACAAGAGAGGGACAAGAGTCACTATATGGAAAGGAGCATATCAGCTTTAATGTGGAGTTGATCCTCTTCTTCTTCTTCTTCTTTCAGCTTATTCCCTGTTTCTCAGGGGTCGCCACTAAGGATTTTACAGTTTCCATCAGTACCCTGTGAGGGCACAGCACCAATGGCGGCCATTGTTATCCCGGGCCTCGACCGATCCGGTATGGTCTTGTCAATCCGTATAATGATTTGGCAAAATGTTATGTCGGATGCCCTTCCTGACACAACCACTAACCCTAAGGACAGCAGCACAGGTAAAGTGCTGGATGCCATCTCAGTAGTCATGGACTTGCGCCCATGCCTGTCACAAGTTTGATGTGGAATTAATCAACTTTTGTATTTGGCTGAGTCTGTGAGTTTGAGGGGTGCATTGTGGTACATATCTTTTAGTTTTAAAAGTAATAATCACAATCTTAAGTTTCAACTTTCATAGCTCTACGTATGTGTTTGAATATTTCAAATGGCATATTGGCAAAAAGGTTAGTTCAGAAACATTAACTTTTAGGTGGCGTTAACATATTTGGTACCCCAGCTTGTCTGCAGTTGTCACGCAAGCAGCTTGCAGCTGTTGTGAGAAGTTTGAATGTGCTGCCTTGTGGTGGACTTGTTTATTTTTTAAACGTTTTTGGATAAATGCTCCACCTAAACATTGGCAATACCTACAAACGTATATAGAGGGCATGGTGGTTATCCCCTCATAAGTCCTATTTATTCTGTTGTGTGACAATATTGTATATTTTAAACAAATTAACTTTTTAATGTGTCTTTTAATTAACTGTGTATGAAACACAAACATTTTCACGCTTAAGTCAAATTCGTGATGCAACATGTCCTCTGAATCACAGGCATGGGATTGTGTTTGGCTTGTTTCTCTGTCTTCCTACGTTATGACGCGAGGAGATAATGTCAGCCCTGACACACTGGGATTGATGCTAATGCACACAGGAATTTCAGGAATGTCACTACTGTTACTGTCTGTCTGTCTGTCTGTCTGTCTATCTATCTATCTATCTATCTATCTATCTATCTATCTATCTATCTATCTATCTATCTATCTATCTATCTATCTATCTATCTATCTATCTATCTATCTATCTATCTATCTATCTATCTATCTATCTATCTATCTATCTATCTATCTGTCTGTCTGTCTGTCTGTCTGTCTGTCTGTCTGTCTGTTTATCTGTGTATATCTGATGCACAGTTGCATGTCTAAGCCTACATATGGATAAAGCATGAATAAGTTCTTTATCAACTTGAAGTTTATCCTCAAGTTTATGACTACATATTAGAAGTGGAGGACTGAAAAAGACAGGTGTGTGTGAGCGGTATGAAAATGGGTTGGGCACCAGAGTTTGCCTTAGTGCTAGTGCAATCCATCAAGAAATGTTTACTGTCTGTCTTCACTAAACGGCAACTATATGGGAAACGCACACTTTATGCAAAACTGAAAGCTATTGGTGTATGCCGCTCTTTCACACATACATGCGTAAATACACACACACACACATTCCAAGGCAATCAAACTCAAACACACCCATTAAAAACCATTCCATGGAACTTAGTCCAAGTAGCATCATTAACGCTATCTATCTTTCTATCTATATCTGTCTGTCTGTCTGTTTGTCTGCCTGTCTGTCTGTATCTATCTATCTATGTATCCATCTATCTTTCTGTCAGCATGTCTGCCTGTCTATCTATCTATCTATCTATCTATCTATCTATCTATCTATCTATCTATCTATCTATCTATCTATCTATCTATCTATCTATCTATCTATCTATCTATCTATCTATCTATCTATCTATCTATCTATCTATCTATCTATCTATCTATCTATCTATCTATCTATTTTTCTGTCTGCATGCCTGTCTCTGTCTGTCTGTCTGTCTGTCTGTCTGTCTGTCTGTCTGTCTGTCTGTCTGTCTGTCTGTCTGTCTATCTATCTATCTATCTATCTATCTATCTATCTATCTATCTATCTATCTATCTATCTATCTATCTATCTATCTATCTATCTATCTATCTATCTATCTATCTATCTATCTATCTATCTATCTATCTATCTGTCTATCTGTCTGTCTGTCTGTCTGTCTGTCTGTCTGTCTGTCTGTCTGCCTGCCTTCCTGTCTGCATGTCTGTCTGTCTGTCTGCATGTCTATCCGTCTGCTTGTATGTCTGTCTGTCTTCACGTCTATCTGTCTGTCTTTCTGTCTGCCTGTCTATTTGTCTGACTGCATGTGTATCTGTCTGTCTGTCTGTCTGTGTGCCAAAGTGTTACCTCACCTGTATGTCTGCGTGTCAACTATGCATGCAGAACAGTTTTTTTTAAAGGAAAAAAAAGGAGAAAATATGAATTGGTTGGTCAGGCTTTTGGCAATGGGCTGGGCTTAGCTGGTGTTTATAAAGATCATTGAACATTCTTTTCCCACTCCTTGTCAAGCAAAGATCATTTAGCAAACTCAGGAGGTACAGAATTCTGCTGCTGTGAAATAAACGATGGATCTGAGTAAGTCCTTATCTGAGTAAGAGTTCTTGTGTGATGATCTTTTTCTTTTTTTTGTGAGTGACTGTTTTAACAATGTTACTGCTTGTTGGAGTGTAAACATGGCTTTCATTGTGGTTTCTACAGTTGCTATTCAATTTCTTCTCTATCTATCTATCTATCTATCTATCTATCTATCTATCTATCTATCTATCTATCTATCTATCTATCTATCTATCTATCTATCTATCTATCTATCTATCTATCTATCTATCTATCTATCTATCTATCTATCTATCTATCTATCTATCTATCTATCTATCTGTGTATATCTGATGCACAGTTGCATGTCTAAGCCTACGCATGGATAAAGCATGAGTAAATTCTTTTTTAACTTGAAGTTTAAGCTCAAGTTTATGACTACATATTGAGAGACTGATGAAGACATGTGTGTGTGAGCGGTATGAAAATGGGTTGGGCACCAGAGTTTGTCTTAGAGCCAGTGCAATCCATCAAGAAATGTTTACTATCTGTCTTCACTAAACGGCAACTACATGAGGAACACACGCTTTCTGCAAAACTTTAAGCCAGTGGTGTATGCTGCTCTTTCACACATATACATGCATAAACACACACATTCCAAGGCAATCAAAATCAAGCACACTCGTTAAAAAACATTCCATGAAGCTGATTCCAAGTGGCATCATTAACGCTGTAATGTGAGATAATGAAAGATTGTAAGCTTTGCATTGTAGAAGTGTCTCATACAAGGCTGTCAAAGGTAATAATGGTCTTTTTGGAAGCAAAACTGACTTTTCAGTTTGTAGCAACGCCCAGCTGCTTTGTCCTGCACTCCCACACTCACCTGAAAGCGATCTTGTGTAACCGCACACTTAGGTTGCTTACACATGATAGATAGTATATGTGATAACATGCCAGATGAAATTCCATTTTTTGCCTCACTAAAAGATAGCAGAAATGTATTCTACACTGTCTAATATTCTAAAAAAATATATATATATGTTTTTTTAAGTTCAAATTTGAGTTAAAGTTTATTTTGAGGCTTAAGTAAAATTGCAAAATCGTAAACTTGAGAATAGATTTGGGAGATAATAGCCACAAACAAGGACATAAAGGACAGGCTTACAACAAAGCAAGTTGATGGAAATGAGTTTTAAGGGTAAATTAAACTAGGGAAAAATATTTTCTTAATGAGCTCCTCAGTAACAGCAGTTTGAAGTCCATGGGCTCTGACAGCAGCAGCCCAGTCTTCTGGGCAGAGCTGGAGTAAACGGATCCCCAGAAAGTTGAATCAGTTCATCTGGATAGAATGTTCAGTGGGAGAAATATTTCATCACTCATCCAAGTGACTTCATCAGCCTCAGGTGACTGCAGGTACCCCCCCCCCAACCTTATGAACAATACAGTTGCGTAACGACCGCAACTGGCACATTTGCGTCACAACCAAAACCAGTGATCAGTTTCATATGCAAATTGTCATGGCCATTAATTAGAGTTGAAATGGCCACGTGTACTGTTCACTGAGGACTGGGGAACAGTAAGTAAGATGACAACAGAGGTCTTAGCCTGCAGTCAGCTGAGACTGACAAGGTCACTTAGATGAGTGATCAAACGTTTTTCCCACTAAAAATTGTGTCCAGATGACCTGATTCAACTTTCTGGGATTCCTTACCTGGATTATTGAACGTGCATCAAGGCGTTAAATGGATAGATTACACTAGGCAGACTGTATTTTTCAAGCCCCCCTACACATATATATTGATATTTGGTGAACAAAAATAACGACTTTCAACTCTGGTACTGAGGTTCTGTGAAAAAAAAAAGTTTGCTCACATTCTCTGGCCTGATGTTAATCCGTAGTCTTGTCTGTGATGTTGATGCTGATGTTGTTGATGCGTTGTCTTCATCCGTTGTACAGCATTGTTGCTTCAGAATCAGAATCATGTTTGGGTTTTTTTTGTCCATATATAGGTTTGCACATACATGGAATTTGACTCCGGTTTCATGGCTCTCTCAATGTACTTAACATAGAATAACAATACTACAACACTATTGTTGCTTGTGGTGGTGTTTCTTTGTCGTTGTAGAGGAATCATCCATGGTATCTGTCAAAAGTGCGACCCACTGCTGCTCTACTGCTAATGTAGCACTGGGGCTAAAATCGCCTGCCTCTGCTGCCAAGTCTTTGGGTATGGAGGGTCTTGCAGTCAGTAATTGAGGCTGGCTCGTGGGCTTTGAAACTATGAAGGTATTATTGGTGTAAAACAGCTGAGCACCTGTGAGCAAATTTACTGATACACGTGTAATTATTTTCTACAACTACAAATTCCACTGTCACAGGTGCTCAGTTGTTTTGCACCAATAATACCTTCATATAAAACTGCAGGGCTCGAAAGAAGCTTGTATAAAGCCCCTCTGTCATTTTCTTTTTTCCCTCTTCATTTTTCTGCATACCAAAAAGCTGCTAGCCTATATGTTGCTGCTGGTAACATGCAAGTATGAACTCCACTGAACCGCAAATAGTTTTTTACTGTACATTGGTGCTAACGTGTATGTTTAAAAAGAAAAATAAATGAATAGATAAACATTGAAATAAAGTTTTAGATCGTACTTTGTTTTTAAAACGTTTTAAAATATAAGTAAACATTATTTATCACATTATTAAATAATATTTAATCATATTTAATGTAGGTAGTTGATGTTCTTTACCCCTCTGTCCGGGCCCCCCAGTGGTAATGAGGCCCTAGGCAGGTGCCTAGAATGCCTGTGTGCATAGTTCCAGCCCAGCTTCAGGGCATGGATCTTGAACAGTAAGAACAACCTATCCTGAATACCTCAGGCTGCATCCAGACTTATTTGGTCTGAAATGTATTCCAGGGGCCGATCTAGATGAGCTTTAAAAGGGTTTCTCGGGGGCGCCCCAGTGGCTCACCTGGTGGAGTACATAATGCTGACTCCTTACCGCAGCAGTCTGGGTTTGAATCCGGCCCGGGCCCTTTTCTGCATGCCATCCCCTCTCTCTCCTTTGCCTTTCCTGTCTCTCTCTCTCTACTATCACTATCCAATAAAGGTGGAAAGTGCCAAAAAAAAAAGTCTAAGTGTTACCTCCATAGTCTGTACATGTGTCAACCATGTTGACCATGCATGTAAAACTTTTTTTTAAATTTTTTTACAGAAAAAGCGAGAGAATAGAAGTTGGTTATTCAGGCTTTTTGCAATGGGTTGGGCTTAGCTAGTGTTTATAAAGATCAGTTGGCATTCATTCACTATTCTTTCTCAAGAATGGTGAAAGATTGAGTTCATTAGAAACAGATAGGTTTACCAAGCAGGATTTTGAAGTATGTCGATTCACAATCATTTAGCAGACTCAGGAGTTTACAAACTTCTACTGCTGTGAAATAAACTATGGCTCTGAGTAAGTCCTTTTCTGATTATAATTCCATTATAATTTTGTTATCCTCTTTCAATGTTGTATTGTGTAAATTGTGTTTTATTCTGTACCCACAAAATCTATTGCACATTGTCTGTCTTGGGAGAGACATCCCTCCTCTGCTGCTCTCCCTGGGGTTTCTTCCTATTTTTTCTCCCTGTTAAAGGTTTTTTTTTAGGAGGTTGTTCCTTATCCAATGTGAGGGTTTAAGGACAGGATGTTCTGTTGCTGTAAAGCCCCCCGAGACAAATTTGTAATTTGTGATGTTGGGCTGTACAAATAAAATGGACTTGACTTGAGTAAGATTTCTTTTGTGATGATCTTTTTTTTTTGTGAGTGACTGTTTTTACAACGTTACGATGCTTGCTTGAGTTTGAAGATGCCAGATAAATTATGAAATTTACAAGATGAAAATGCAAAGAAGCCAAACTGTTCTCCAATTTATTGCACTAGTTAGGGGTCTTGCTGCGGTATTTTGAAATTCAAGTTTGAGAGGTGGATGTAATGAGGGAAGGAGTGGATGAGTGTAGGTAATCTATGCAAGAGACTGGGCAGGCATGAATGGCCTGTCCAGTATAGTCAAAAGACAAACATAATTTGATTTTTGATGGAAAACTCTCTTCATCAGTTTGTCAAAATTAAAGATTTATACAAAAATATGTGTGCTGGAAATTTTTCACAGTGTACAACAAGCTGATTACCTTATTAAGTTTACATTGTGTATCTGGCTAGTACTGAATTGCTTACATGAGGTGATTTATTGCCATCCCATTCAACAACAGGTGTTGTCTCATCACTATATATTTCACCAACTCATGCCTTCAGTTAGATGATGCAATAAAAAAATAAAATAAAAATGTAAACCCACTCTTTGGTTTCCTGATAATGCTGCTACTGCTATTAGTATTACTGTAAAATAAACAATAATCCATGAGAAGCATAAGCCAAAAAAAAAATTGCTCAGTAAGGATTTTTGGTACAACCTGACAATAAGGCATTCATAAAGGGTTTATAAGTTGTAATTAAATCCTATATGAATGGTTAATAACTAATTTTTCAATTCATTATAAATCAGTAATGAGATGTTACAACACAATGAGAGGACTTTTTGGGTAGTCAGTTGAGATATTGGCTAATTTAATTACATAAATAGCAAATTAATTGCATTTATATAGCACTTTTCTAGCTACAACAGCCACTCAAAAATGCTTTACAATCAATGAATGCCTCACATTCACCCACACACACACTTTCAAGGAGGATCTGAGGATTGAACCAGCAACCCTCTAATTACCAGACGATGTGCTCTACCTCCTGAGCAGCTGTCCACCCCCCCCCAAAAAAAATGTATATAAAAAGTATTCACGAGTTTGTCTGACTGTAGGACACATTGTAAAACCATAGAAACCAAACTATCCCTTTTGTAATTCAAGTTAGGTAGTGGTTAGTGAGGCTGCCATACAATGGTTTGCATAGCAGCCTCATCTTATCACATGGTTTCTGAGCGATTGTCTATGCAGACTCTACCAAAGTGGGCCCCCAACCTGGCAACCCAAAATCTTTTTATCAATGGGTGATAACGTCTGATCACTGATTTTATAATGCATGAATAAATTAGTCATTAAATATAATAAAGTAATTGGTAACCAGTTATAAACCTTTTTATAAAGTATGCATTATTGTAAAGTGCTACTGGAGTTTCCTTTTCTTCCACTGGGGACTGAGTCGCAATAAAACATAAATAACACAAAAATAAAACATAAATTTTGGTCAGTCATTGGGTACACTGTGTTGCAGAATCCTTATAATATACAAATAGTAATGCAACTGATCATGCAAAATCATTGTGTAGATGGTCTTTAGTTTAAAACGCACCAGGGTTTACAATTTGCAGTACAGAAGGCTGTAAAATAATCTGGCATAATAAAGCTAAGACAACCGCAGAAGTCAAGTTATTCCATTCTAAGATGAGGGGTTAATGAGTCAGTGTATATAAATATATATTGTAAATATATTAATGATGCATTTATTGAAAAGAGTAATCATTTTGTTGAGTTGACCAAGTACTCAAGCTTCAGTCTAGGAATCATGATACTTTACCTTCAAAACATGTTTGGCTTGTTTATATTATAGTAACATTGATGGGGTTTTTTTTTCTATTTCTGTCAGTGTTCAAGAAAGTGGACTTCCACTGCAAGGACAATAACTCGGCCCATCACACCAGTGAAATCACAGTAGATCAGCTGATAGTGAGGCGGGGCCAGTCTTTCCTTCTGACCTTTCACCTGCCACGACCTTTCAACCCTCACCAGGACCAGCTCCTCCTTACTGCCTTGACTGGTATGTTACCCATTGAATTTACATAGAATCCTACCAGTACCTTTAATCTGTGGGTAATGTGTCTTATCAAATGATCAGTGAGATATGGCAAGACTTTATCTTGATTCCATACAATGTTTGTATTCCTGGTCATAAATTCATTAAATGTGCAAACTGAATTGGTCGGTAAAATTGATTCTTTTTTTAAGAAAATTAAACTTCAGCTTAAATCTTCACGAGAGTGTAACAGCCATGATTCAAAGCTGAATTCCCTCCAAGAAAAAATCACACATTGTTCACACGATTGAGGGCAGTGCTATATAATTAAATAATTACCTTAATTGACACAAATGATATGTTGTATGGGCAACTAAGCATTGTATAGTATTGCTGTAACTGGTATGCTGTTTCCATCAGAATACATATACATATGATCTGCCAAAATCTCACTTTTTCAGACATCTCCAAATCCGACACTTGGCCCAGAACAACATTACTTCTTTTCCAAATTTCCCCAACAAACAATACAATCGATCACGTTCTTTTTTTATCCCCACAGCGCAAAGGCTTAATATCAGTTCTTTATGACAGAATAAGTAATATCACCCCTCATTCATCGCAAGTTGTTAGGAGACTTTGGGAAGAGGACCTTGGAGGGGAAAGGATGTCTGATGACTGGAGATGATGACTGGGAGGCTTCACTTGGCCTAATACATACCTCCTCACCATGTGCAAGACGCAGCTTAATACAACTAAAGACTGTTTCAAAAGCACATTTGACCAATGCTAGACTCGCCAAAATGTTTCCTAATGCAGACCCTTCTTGTCCTCGCTGTAAAAGTCAACCAGCAGATCACACACATATGTTCTGGTCATGCCCTAACCTTAACACATTTTGGACAACCACCTAATTTTTCCAGATGGATTAAAGACATTATGCAGTTTTGAAACTTGAGAAAATCAGATACACCCATCAAGGCTCTATACAAAAATTTATGAAGATTTGGACCCCCTTTTTGGAGTGTTACAAGAGCTTACAAACCCCACTCAATAAGGAAGATTAGAGTTAGATTGAGACAAAAGAGGAACCCCCCCCTTTTTTTTGTTTTTTTTTTGGTTGTTTTAGTTTCCTTTTTCTCTTTTCTATATGTGTGTATTATGAGTAATATGTATGGCAAGATATATGTGCAATCTGTGTACTAATCTATGTAAATGGATTAGGTATAAAGCATTTATGGTTATGTAGTTCCATATATATTCATGTGTATGTGCTTGAAAATATATTGTGAAAGTCAATAAAAATTGTTGAAGTGAAAATACATATACTAGATGGATGGATGACTTCATGGAGTAATGAATAGATGGACAATAGAAAGAGGAATGCTGAATCAGCAAATTAATAAAGGAATTATATTTGGCAGGTACAAGGTCATCAGAGGAGCGTGGGACGCTTTCGGTCTTCGGTATCCCAGAAGATGCTATGCCACGTTCATTGGAAGCAAAGGCAGTATGGCGGGCAGAGCTTCACAACACATCTGACCTGTCAGTAGGCAGGGTGACCCTGGCTGTGACCCCACCAGCCGACTCCCCCGTGGGGAAATACTTTCTGACCATGAAAAAAAGTAAAGAGGAAGCCAGCTTCGGTAGCCTGGTGGTGCTCTTCAACCCCTGGTGCTCAGGTAGGACGAGAGAGAGAGAGAGAGAGAGAGAGAGAGAGAGAGAGAGAGAGAGAGAGAGAGAGAGAGAGAGAGAGAGAGAGAGAGAGAGAGAGAGAGAGAGAGAGAGAGAGAGAGAGAGAGAGAGAGAGATATGGGGAACTGGAGGTAGAGGAGGAGAGAAAGGTTAAGGTTGTGAGGGAGAAAGGGACTGAATGGATCGGGGTAAGGAAAAATGGGCTTTAAATATTATGTTGTTCAAAATCTTTATCTTGTCATATTTTTTTCTGTACTTTATTGACTTCACAATTATTGTCGTTTACATTTTTAAACATCAGTGTCATAGTGCAAAAAGACCTGGGTCTTATGTGATCACATTGCTGTTTTAAATTGTTGGGAGTTTTTTTTTAGCACTTGGTGATGTTTCTTCATTGTTTCCCGTGCAGATGACTGTGTGTTTATGATCGATGAGGATGAGAGGCAGGAATATGTGATGAATGAACAGGGAATTATCTATAAAGGCACAGACATCTACATCACTTCCATTGCCTGGGACTTCGGTCAGGTACACATACCCATGCACTCATTCACATGCATAACACAAACACACAGATGGGGCGTTTGGGTGGCGTGGTGGTCTATTCCGTTGCCCACCAACACAGGGCTTACAGGTTCGAATCCCCGCGTTACCTCTGGCTTGGTCAGGCATTCCTACAGAGACAATTGGCTGTGTCTGCGGGTGGGAAGCCGGATGTGGGTATGTGTCCTGGTCGCTGCACTAGCGCTTCCTCTGGTCGGTCGGGGTACTGGGGGAAGAGCATGATCCACCCATGCGCTACGTCCCCCTGGCGAAACTCCTCACTCTCAGGTGAAAATAAGCGGCTGGCAACTCCACATGTCTCGGAGGAAGCATGTGGTAGTCTGCAGCCCTCCCCGGAAGAGCAGAGGGGGTGGAGCAGTGACCGGGATGGCTCTGGAGAATGGGGTAATTGGCCGGATACAATTGGGAAGAAAAGGGGAAAAAATCCACACAAAAAAGAAAAAAAAAACCAAAACACTGAGAAGCAATGGATTTTTTAAAATGCCAAACCATGATTAACTCTGTATTAAGGTGGACTTTAGATGTTATAAATTGATAAAATTACCATAAATAATAATACAACACCCATTTTGGATTCTGCCTAAATGTCACATGGGAGAATTGTCACCATGTCATTTTCTTAATGTAACAGAAACCATCTCTTTTAAAATACTGTCACTGAATGAAATTCACGAGCTAATAATTCAATAGATAGATTGATAGATCAATGTAATCTGTCTCTTCCCATCTAGTTTGAGGAAGACGTAGTGGACATTTGTCTGAAGTTGTTGGATGTCAACCCCAAAAACCTGAGAGACCCTGCTGATGACGTCTCTGCACGCTGTAACCCCATTTATGTGAGCCGCGTGGTCAGTGCCATGGTATGACCCCTCCACTGTTTAGTGATGATGTAATAAATAACTTTGATTATAAAGCACCCTTCATACACGAACTGCATTTCAAAGTGCTTTTCAACAGAAAGATTCAACTAAAACAATTACATGCAGAAAAATACAAAGTCTGTTTAAAAGTGTTGTACAGTGAAGAAAAAAAAAGAAAATTAAAAGTGATTTAACAGCATTATAAAATGATGAAAGTTAAATATTGCAAGATATTAATGTGAAAATCCAAAGGAGTTGAATCAAGTGCAACTGGACTTGGTATATATCCGTGAAGACGTTTCGCCCCTCATCCAAGAGGCTTCCTCAGTTCGTGCCTTTCTGACTAGACCAAGCTAGTCTGACTGGCTGGTGATGAGACTCAGAATTTATCCTCTTGGCGTCGTTGTCAGAGCTATAGATGTCCATGGCTCTTTGTGTCCCGATGTTTACCAATGCCCGTCGCTATCGGAGCTATTGATTTGCATTTGTTTAGCAGCGACGGTCGTTGGGGGTGTTAGTTTCGACTTCATTATTCAGTGGTCGTGAGAGTCGTTGGAGCCGTTAGTGACTGACTGTTGTTCTTGGAGGCTAGGCTTCTTGAGTCTCCTGGGTAGAGATGAAAGGACGGCATTGTAAGTGGGAGATAGGTGGTGTTGCAGACCTCCTCCTCTGTTGAGGGATGGTTTTTCCAGTTTCATCATTAGCTCCGATGGCGACGGGCGCGGCCAAACATTGATACATAAAAGAGCCACTCGTATCTATGGCTGTGTTAGCGACGGGCATTGGTAAACATCGGGACACAAAGAGCCATGGACATCTATAGCTCGGACAATGACTCCAAGAGGATAAATATCTGAGTCTCATCACCAGCCAGTCAGACTAGCTTGGTCTAGTCAGAAAGGCACGAACTGATGAAGCCTCTTGGATGAGAGGCGAAACGTCTTCACGGATATATACCAAGTCCAGTTGCACTTGATTCAACTCCTTTGGATAACCATGACCTGGACGAATGAGAACATTCACAGACATTAATGTGAAAAGAAAAATTAAAAAAGAAGGGGGAAAAAAACTTAAAAGCATAGAATAGCCAGAACTGGTTAGAAAATAAACAATGAAAAGCTGATCAGATGAAGGTTGTGGCATGGTAGCTCAGTGGTTAGCACTGTTGCCTCACAGCAAGAAGTCCTGGGTTCGAACCCCAGGCCGTCCCAGGTACTTTCTGTGTGGAGTTACACATTCTCCCCGTGTCTGTGTGGGTTTCTTCCGGGTGCTCCGGTTTCCTCCCACCATCAAAAAGACATGCATGTTAGGGTTAATACTCCTGCCTGTGCCCCTGAGCAAGGCAATGCAAAGAAGAACTGGAGTTGGTCCCCGGGCTCTGCAGCTGCCCACTGCTCCTATACCAAAGGGTGGGTTATATGCAGAGGATGAATTTCCCCATGGGGATTATTAATAAAGTATCGTCATCTTCTTCTTCTTCTTCTGCTTCTTCTTCAATAAAACAGATGCCAAGTCAGTCTGTAAGTGCAACTTTTTCAGGCAGAGAAAACTCACTGGACCAGCCATTGTCGAATAAAATTAAGCACTTATTATTTTCAATCAATCAATCTATATCTATCAATCTGTCTATCAATCTGTCTATCAATCTATCTATCTATCTATCTATCTATCTATCTATCTATCTATCTATCTATCTATCTATCTATCTATCTATCTATCTATCTATCTATCTATCTATCTATCTATCTATCTATCTATCTATCTATCTATCTATCTATCTATCTATCTATCTATCTGTCGATCTTTCTGTCTGTCTGTCTGTCTAACTACAACCCCCCATCATCCATTTAGATTAACTCTTATGATGACCGAGGTGTGCTGGTCGGATCCTGGGGTGATAATTTCAGGAACGGAGTCTTGCCCAGTCGATGGAATGGAAGTGTCACTATCCTCCAGCTCTGGCACCAGTATAACTGCCACCCCGTCAAGTACGGCCAGTGCTGGGTGTTTGCTGGGGTCATGTGCACAGGCAAGTTCTGAAAGCTTGGGTTCTGTGTGATGGAGGGGGATGCACCCGGATCTGTTGAATTCTCTGATGGCTATTTTAATTTCAAATCTGATTTCCATTTGAATCGTCTCATTTCAATGTCAGTTAGTTGTGGGGCCCAGGTTAACATCAGGTAATCCTAGGATATGTTTGGAAATCTTCCTTCGTAAAGAGACTTTGTGAAAAACAGCAACCACCTAAACATCTAGTTTTCTAATGGTATCTGTTTTATATTACTCTATTGCCATGTCTTTAGATTTCAGGCATTTTCAGTGTTAATTGATCTGATCAAATACATCTGGAATAGTTTCTTCTATGCTATTATGTTAAGCTAAAAGAAGATTCCCCCAACTTTCTTCTGTTATTTTCTTTGATTAATCAATAGCCAATTTGCATAGCTACAGATATTAATTGTTTACATTTCTGTGTGTGTGTGTGTATGATCCAGTGATGCGCTGCCTTGGTATCCCGTGTCGTGTCGTCACCAACTACCAGTCTGCCCATGACACTAACAAGAGCCTGACTATCGACATCTTTCATTCAGATCATGGGGTCAAAACTAAGAAAACCAAAGACAGTGTCTGGTGAGAAACATCGACAAGAAATGACCTCATTTACTACCTTAATTATACACATACACACTATAACAGGACATTGTGACTTTACAGTATGCCACAGTGTAAATGTTGCCCAAAATGGTTGAAAGCTTTGTTTGGGAAGCTACTAAAACTGATACCATAATCATGTAGTACTTTATAAAGAAATTCCTGTTTTGTTTGCCCACTTTCCAAATAGAAGTCAGAACAAACAGTCGACTGCAGAAGAGATGGACATATTAGCAGATGATTCAAGATTATTATTGTCACTCCGGTTATACAAGTAAAATCGTGGGAAATACTTTGGCTGGGAGGCTCCATTGCACAAAAGACATATGTAAAAAATGTATAAATATAAAAACAAAGTCATATAAAGACATATGAATATAAAACAAAAATATAAAGGGCAGTAAAAAGTTGCATATGATAATTAGTCAGAAAAATCTAGAGTGTTGCACAGAGAATATTGTAGAATATTGCACAGGTTAGATTGCACTTTGTGTGTGTCTGTGTGTGTTGTGCGTGTGTGTGTGTGTGGGGGGGGGTTAATGTTTGTGTGTGTGTGTGTGTGTGTGTGTGTGTGTGTTTGTTTGTGTTGGTTTGTGTTATTTATTTAGTAGTCTTATAGCCTAGTGAAAAACTGTTCCTCAGTCTGCTGGTGCATGATTTGTGACTCCCGTATCTCCTACCGGAGGGTATCAGTGAGAACAGGCTGTTGTGAAGATGTGATGGGTCCTTTATGACCCTCAGGGACTTCCTGAGGCACTGCTGGGTGTACAGCTCCTGCAGGCTGGGCAGCTCACACCCAGTGATGTGCTGGGCTGTGCGCACCACCCTCCCCAGAGCCTTGCAGTCCATGGTGGTGCAGCTGCTGTACCAGGTGGTGAAGCAGCCTGTCAGAAGGCTCTCTATGGTCTCCCGGTAGAAGTCCCTGAGGATTTGGGGCCTCCGGCGAAATTTCTCTTGGCACCTGGGGCCGTGGAAACACTGTTGGGCCTTTTTAACAACAGTGGTGGTGTGGCTAGTCCATGTCAGGTCCTTATGAAGAGATGTTATGAGATGTTTGTTATCCTTAAACCCACCTCTCTGATGATCGATAAGATTAACTTAATTCATGTCTCTATAAGGCACCAAGATGTACTTAAACACAGGTAATGTTACTAAATTAAGACAACAAATGTTTTAAACTGTTTTAGGATTAGTTTGGAAAAATCAAGTTCCGATCCTTTGGCAGTATAATTATAATGTTAAAATATACCTAAGTGCTTCAGGGTGTACAATGAGGCTAGATGTGTAACTGCATGTGTAGGTGATGCTTGTGTCTGCAGCAGTGGTGGTCTTACCTGGCTTCAAAAACCCACATTGTTTTCTTTCAGTCACACCTCTCCATCACCACCATATCTACTGTCTTAAAGCTTTGTTAAATCTCTCAGAGAATCAAATGTTTCAGATAAACTAAATAGTAAACAGTTTGTATTTAATTATCCATTTCTATTTGTTTGTGCAAAGGTAACAACTGTACCTTTTGCAGTTTTGTGCACATAGTGTCAAAGATTTAAATAGTTCAAATAGCATTGTTCTATGATCCACCCTCAGATATTTAGTTTGTGGATTTCCGCTCTAAACATTGAGGTAAGGCACTCCTAAAAACCAATTCGCTGTCCTCGGGGTAAATTTGAACTTCAGAGATCAACTTATGTCAAGTCAAGTCAATTTTATTTGTATAACCCAATATCACCAATTGCAAATTTGCCAGCAACAAAACAACCCATCCTTAGATCCTCACAATGGATAAGGAACAACTCCCTAAAAAAACAAACCCTTAAACAGGGAGAAAAAAAATAGGAAGAAATCTCAGGGAGAGCAACAAAGGAGGGATCTCTCTCCCAAGATGGACAGACATGCAATGGATGTTGTGTGTACAGAATAAAACACAATTTACAGAATACACCATTGAAAGAGGATAACAGAATTATAATGGAATTATAAGATATATATACAGACAAGTAGATCTCTAAATTAGTAATTTGAGTACTATCATCAGCCCTTATATGCACATACAGCTGAGTATCATTTGCATAGAATGGAAATGTATTATTCCATGACTGCATATAATTTGGCCAAGAGGCGAAATATAAAGAGAGAAAAGTAAAGGGTCAAGAATCGAGCCCTGAGGTACACCATATTTAACATCAGATAATTTTGATGTAATATTATTGTAACAGACACTGCATTCTTCCGCATTCAAATATGCGGATCATAAATAAGACTTACATACCGGATCGGTCGAGGCCCGGGTTACCAACGACCGCCACCGGTACTGTTAACCAGCAGGGTGTCGGTGGAAACTATGCTACTGTTGGGCAAAGGAGAAGGAGAGGGGGAAAGCATGTCCAGAGGCAGCTAGAGAGGAGGAAGGGTAGGCATGTGGAGGTGAGAGTTGGAACTTTGAATGTTGGCACTATGACTGGTAAAGGGAGAGAGCTGGCTGACATGATGGAAAGAAGAAAGGTAGGCATACTGTGTGTGCAAGAGACCAGGTGGAAGGGGAGTAAGGCCAGGAGTATCGGAGGTGGGTTCAAACTCTTCTACCATGGTGTGAATGGGAGGAGTAATGGGGTAGGGGTAATTCTGAAGGAAGAGTATGTCAAGAGCGTGCTGGAGGTGAAGAGAGTGTCAGACAGAGTGATGAGTATGAAGCTGGAAATTGAAGGTTTATTGCTGAATGTTATCAGCGCATATGCCCCGCAAGTTGGGTGTGAGATGGATGAAAAAGAAGAATTCTGGAATGAGTTGGACGACATGGTGGAGAGGGTACCCAAGGAGGAGAGAGTGGTGATTGGAGCGGACTTCAATGGACATGTTGGTGAAGGGAACAGAGGTGATGAGGAGGTGATGGGAAGGTATGGAGTCAAGAAGAGAAATGTGGAAGGACAGATGGTGGTCGATTTTGCGAAAAGGATGGAAATGGCTGTGGTGAATACATATTTCAAGAAGAGGGAGGAACACAGGGTGACGTACAAGAGCGGAAGAAAGTGCACACAGGTGGACTATATCTTATGTAGAAGGCGCCGTCTAAAAGGGATTGGAGACTGCAAGGTGGTGACAGGGGAGAACGTAGCTAGGCAGCATCGGATGGTGGTCTGTAGGATGACTTTGGAGACCAAGAAGAGGAAGCGAGTGAAGACACAGCCGAAGATCAAATGGTGGAAGTTGAAGAAGGAAGACTGTTGTGTGGAGTTCAGGCAGGAGTTAAGACAGGCACTGGGTGGTAGTGAAGAGTTGCCAGATGGCTGGAAAACCACTGCAGAAATAGTGAGGGAGACAGCTAGGAAGGTACTTGGTGTGTCATCAGGACAGAGGAAGGAAGACAAGGAGACTTGGTGGTGGAATGAGGAAGTACAGCAAATTATACAGAGGAAAAGGTTGGCAAAGAAGAAGTGGGATAGTAAGAGAGATGAAGAAAGTAGACAGGAGTACAAGGAGATGCAGCGTAAAGCAAAGAGAGAGGTGGCAAAGGCAAAGGAAAAGGCGTACGGTAAGTTGTATGACAGATTAGACACTAAGGAAGGAGAAAAGGACTTGTACCGATTGGCTAGACAGAGGGACCAAGCTGCAAATGATGTGCAGCAAGTTAGAGCGATCAAGGATAGAGATGGAAATGTGCTGACAAGCGAGGAGAGTGTGCTAAGAAGGTGGAAGGAATACTTTGAGGGGCTGATGAATGAAGAAAATGAGAGAGAGAGAGAGAGAGAGAGAGAGAGAGAGAGAGAGAGAGAGAGAGAGAGAGAGAGAGAGAGAGAGAGAGAGAGAGAGAGAGAGAGAGAGAGAGAGAGAGAGAGAGAGAGAGAGAAGGTTGGATGATGTAGGGATAGTGAATCAGGAAGTTCAGCGGATTAGCAAGGAGGAAGTGAGGGCAGCTATGAAGAGGATGAAGACTGGAAAGGCAGTTGGTCCTGATGACATACCTGTGGAGGCATGGAGATGTTTAGGAGAGATGGCAGTGGAGTTTTTAACTAGATTGTTTAACACAATCCTGGAAAGTGAGAGGATGCCTGAGGAGTGGAGAAGAAGCATACTGGTACCGATTTTCAAGAACAAGGGCGATGTGCAGAACTGTAACACCTACAGAGGTATAAAGTTGATCAGCCACAGCATGAAGATTTGGGAAAGAGTAATAGAAGCTAGGTTAAGAGGAGAGGTGACGATCAGCGAGCAGCAGTATGGTTTCATGCCACGAAAGAACACCACAGATGCAATGTTTGCTTTGACAATGTTGATTGAGAAGTATAGAGAAGGCCAGAAAGAGTTGCATTGTGTCTTTGTAGATTTAGAGAAAGCTTATGACAGAGTGCCGAGAGAGGAGGTGTGGTATTGTATGAGGAAGTCAGGAGTTGCAGAGAAGTATGTAGGAGTGGTGCAGGATACGTATGAGGGAAGTGTGACAATGGTGAGGTGTGCGATTGGAATGACAGATGGGTTCAAGGTGGAGGTGGGATTACATCAAGGATCGGCTCTTAGCCCTTTCTTGTTTGCAATGGTGATGGACAGGTTGACGGACAAGATCAGGCAGGAGTCTCCATGGACGATGATGTTCGCGGATGACATTGTGATCTGTAGCGAGAGTAGGGTGCAGGTTGAGGAGAGCCTGGAGAGGTGGAGGTATGTACTGGAGAGAAGAAGAATGAAAGTCAGTAGGAGCAAGACGGAATACCTATGCGTGAATGAGAGAGAGGACAGTGGAATGGTCAGGATGCAAGGAGTGGAGGTGACAAAGGCATTTGAGTTTAAATACTTGGGGTCAACTGTCCAAAGTAACGGGGAGTGCAGTAGAGAGGTGAAAAAGAGAGTGCAGGCAGGTTGGAGTGGGTGGAGAAGTGTGTCAGGAGTGATTTGCGACAGAAGGGTATCAGCAAGAGTTAAAGGGAAAGTTTACAAGATGGTTGTGAGACCAGCTATGTTATATGGTTTGGAGACAGTGGCACTGACGAAAAGACAGGAGGCGGAGCTGGAGGTGGCAGAGTTGAAGATGCTAAGATTTTCACCGGGAGTAACGAAGAAGGACAGGATTAGGAACGATTATATTAGAGGGACCGCTCAGGTTGGACGGTTTGGAGACAAAGCAAGAGAGGCAAGATTGAGATGGCTTGGACATGTGTGGAGGAGAGATAGTGAGTATATTGGGAGAAGGATGCTCAATATGGAACTGCCAGGGAAGAGGAGAAGAGGAAGGCCAAAGAGGAGGTTTATGGATGTGGTGAGGGAAGACATGCAGGTGGCTGGTGTGACAGAGGAAGACGCAGAAGACAGGAAGAAATGGAAACGGATGATCCGCTGTGGCGACCCCTAACGGGAGCAGCCAAAAGTAGTAGTAGTAGACACTGCATTCTTCCGCATAAGTAGGACTTAAGCCAAGGGAGAGCTAGGTCAGAAACACCAAAATTACAATTTATTCTATCTAATAGTATACAGTGATAAATGGTGTCAAAGGTTGCACTGAGGTCCAGTAGTAGATGCATGGATGTGGGTTCAAAGTCCGTAGAAAATAATTTTTTAACTCTGGTTAGAGCAGTTTCAGTGGAGTGACAGGCCCTGAAAGCTGACTGAATAGGTTTATATAGATAGTTTTCTTCTATATGGGTCGGAAGTTGTTGATACACAACTCTCTCTAGTATTTTAGAAAGGAATGGAAGATTAGAAACTGGTCAATAGTTACTAAGAGCCCCTGGATCAGTGTGCAGTTGCTTAAGTAGAGAATTGACCACAGCTGTCTTAAAACTGCTTGGAACAATGCTAGTAGTAAGTGATATATTTCCGGTATGTACTTGCACTTCAGTGTGGGAAGGTGGTGGCGCGAACTTTCGTTTGTGGCGGCCTCACCCAGTACTGTCCATGCAGTGTCTTTGTCCACGTCTGCGTCTAAGTTTGTGTCTTCGTTTGATGGCTGGGAGAGCTGGCACTGGATCAGCTGGGAGAGCTTGGTCTGCTGCATCCTGTGGGCCCAGGGACCATGGCCCTGCCTGGAGCTGCACCCAAAGAGAAAGCACCAAGGGCGGTCTGACAGGACACGGAAGTGGGGCAGGCTAAGCTAACTGCTACCCCATGCAGGTGGGCAGTTCCTATAACACTGAGGACAGTCTGGCGGCGGCCTCGCCTAGCATTGACTGTGTTTTTGGTGACGTTGTGTGGAGTGCGGGGAGGTGTGTCGAAGGTGTCTGACTGGGACAGCTGGCATTGCATCGGTCGGGGGAGGCTAAGTTGCTGCGTCTGGTGGGCCCAGGGACTATGGCCCTGCCTGGAGCTGCGCCTAAGGAGGAAACACCAAGGGCGGTCTGACAGGACATGGAAGCGGGGCAGGCTAAGTTAACTGCTAGCCCATGCAGACCAGCAGTTCTGACAGTCATCTTGGCGTTCACTGTCTTGGACAGTGAATTTTATATGTATATATATATGATGGATATATGTTTTTGTAGTTTTTTTTTGTAGTTTGGATATATGTGTTCTTGTAGTTTGGATATGCTTTTTTGTCTTTGTGTTGCGCTGCTGTGGGCTGGGGAAACAATATTTTATTTCATTTCATGTACGCAAGTGCAGTGTACACTGGACAAAGAGGCAGTAAAGACATTGGATGCTGAGATCACTTTAGGTGAAATTGAAACTGTTATAACTGAATTTCCAAATAATAAAGCTGCTGGCCCTGATGGATTTGTCATTGAATTTTGCAGAATATACTTGCCAACTCTTGCCCCATTACTTTTGTGCATGCTTAAACATGCAAAAGAAATCTCTCAGTTACCTCCTTCACTTTACAAGGCAAATATTGATCTGATTTGAGAAAAACAGCAGAGATCCACTGGAAATGCTCTCATACCGCCCAGTCTCCTTGCTCCAAATAGAGATGAAAATGTTGAGCAAAGTGATGAAAGTAGGTGCTGGCAAATCGTCTCTGCAAATACATTGCTTCTATTATTCACCCATACCAAATGGGATTTTTCCCAGGCTGACACATATACTCTAATCTGCACCGACTTCTCAACATTATGTTTCACAACCACAAAGAAGAATCCATAGTAATTACTTTGACGCTGAAAAGGCATTTGTTCACATAGAATTGAAGTATATTTTATCCACCTTGCAACATTTTGGCTTCTGGAAAGAGTTCAACAACTGGGTTGGTATTATCTATGCCTCAAGCATCCATTATTACAAATGGCGCGAAATCACAACGGTTCTTTTTCCAGGGGGGTGTTCACCAGGGCTGTTCTTGCTCTCCATACCTCTTCAACATATCCATCAAAGTTCTTTTGCCTGTCAAATCAGAGCTTGTCATGAAATTGCTCCAGTTCAAATCCAAAACACATTACATTCCTTATCGCTTTTTGCAGATGATGTGATTTTATTTTTGTCACACCTTAAATCATCAATCCCTCCTCTACTACCGTTAATCGAAACTTTCAGAAGCATTTCGGGATACAAAATAAACAAGAGAAAGAGCAAACTGATGCCAATATCAGAAAAAGTAGACCTTGATTTCTTACACTACACCGTTTAAGATGGCAAGACGGCAGTTTAAATCCTTAGGCATAATAGCTATACAAGAACATGAGAAACTTCTGTAGAGCAACTGGGATTGTAGTATCAACCAGTTGAAAGCCAATATTGAATTCTTAAACACCCTCCCTATCTCTGTGGTCAGTCACATTAATGCTGTAAATATGGTTTCTCTCCCAAGATTTCTGTATGTCTTTCAATGCGTCCCAGTGTTTATCCCACTCTATTATTTCAAGAAGTTTGACTCCATTATAACTTCTTTCATTTGGAATAACAAATTGGTCAGAATATCAAAAGATCACCTGTGCAAGTATAAACCAGAAGGAGGCATTGGTCTGCCTCAATTCAAATTATACTATTGGGTGGCCAACCCAATTGTATTATCTTGCTGGTGCAGTTGTTTGCCTACAGTTGAAACTCAAGTTAACAGTTCTTCATGGCTTCAGATTGAACTAGCTTCATGTGGTAGTATGTCTCTCCCAGCACTTCTGAATAACCTGGCAAACATTGAAATACCAACCTATATGTATATAAAAAAAATCCAGTTGTCCTTCACTCCCTTAAAATGTGGAAACACAGTCATTTCTCAATATGCCCAAAGTATACATGGACAGCCAAATGTGCCACAATCGTGCCTTCTCTCCAGCTTTAACAGATACCACCTTTCTTGTTTGGAAAGACCAAAACATTGCTACTATTAAGGATTTGTACCCTAAGGACAAACTGGTTTCTTTCCATTAATTACAGCAGGGGTATGGTTTGCCATCGACACATTTCTACAGATATCTTCAAATCAGGAATTTTATAAGAACACATATCCCACAATATGACCAGAAACCTGTGCATGCCACACTTGACAACATCCTCAGACATGAACCTGGTGCTAAAGGATCAGTTTCTTTCTTCTATCATATTTTACAATCCCACATAACAATGTCTAATGACAAATTGAAAATTCAGTGGGAAGTAGAACTTGACACTGTAATCCCGGCAGAAGTGCGGGAGAGAATCCTTGATAATATCCACCACGGTTCCATAAACACTACACATGCCTTAATACAGTTCAAGGTGGTACACAGACTCCACTATGCAAAAGCTAGACTACATACCCTTTACCCGAATGTAGATCAGCTAACAGCTCCACCACCAGCTCAGGATGGGAGAGAGGCAACCTCTGTTATGTACTGATACTCTCGCCTGCAAAACTTTGAGCATTATGCAGCTATTGTAGAAACTACAATAATGGAAAGTGTAGCCAGTTGTGTTACATCTCAGTGAGAGTGCTGTGTTTCATTACTGCGATCCACAATTCAGAGTAGTGCATAATTCTGGGTCTGACTGTGAATATTTAATATATAACAAAACATTCCATAGTTTCATAGTATTTCATAAATGCTGTCTCTTTTATCAATGGGTAATGCAAAAAAAAAAAAATGACCAAGGATGACCAAGCTTTTGCTCTGCAGGAACTACCATGTCTGGGTGGAGGCGTGGATGAAACGACCAGACCTAAACAAAGATGGCAGCTATGATGGTTGGCAGGTGTTGGATCCTACACCACAGGAGAGGAGCAAAGGTACCTGGTCCCTCTGTTGCTTTGAAGTTTGAGGTTACAAAATGGCAATTTAGATATTTTTTTTCCTTTAATTTATTTCTGATTTTTCCCTTTTTCTCCCAATTTAGTGGCCAATCATTCCCTATTTTAGTTCAAACACCCACCCTAGAACTGTATGCGTTCGCCTACTGCATCTCTCCAGCCGGCAGTCTCGAAGGAGACGCCTCGCAATTGCTGCTTCATTGAGTCTGGCCATAGTCGGATCTGACGAGACCAAGGCGCGAACCCCGGTCCCCAGTGGGCAACTGCATCGACACAAAGCCGATGCTTAGACCGCTACACCACCGCGGACCCGCAATTTAGATATTTTAAATTCAGATTAATTATTCAAATGGTAAAACAAAGTACAAGAGTACAGAAATGATTCTATGTGGGGGGCTCTCACTATCAACTCGTTTCACAGCATTGTGATAGAGCATTTTATGGGAAAGTGCTACATAAATAAAGTTTACATAATATGAATTGATTATCTTCCTGTAGGTGTGTTCTGCTGTGGTCCAGCTTCAGTCATTGCCATTAAAAACGGAGATACCCACCTGAAATATGATGTTCCATTTGTGTTTGCTGAGGTTAATGCTGACTGCATTGACTGGCTGGTCAGTATGCCTTACTGTCTCCCTTCAGTACATGATGATCCTATGTCTTACCGGAGCATTGAAAAGTGGGTTGGGTGGTTAGAGAGGCTGGAGGTCCTTGCTTTATTCCTCCTGATAACAATTTGAAATTTTCTGCTGAAGTGTCCTTGACCCAAGCACTGGAATCTCTTATCAGCCCAAGGGACACTGATGTCATGCCGATCCTGCTTTCGAAGTTTTACCATGGAGGGGCCAAGCACAAAGAAGTTTTGACCTTTCCTGTTTCTTGTATTGATGGTTTTGCACAATAAGAGAAACAGTTTAATGATTTGACAAACAGGGCAGCTATTAGAAAGGATATGTTAATAAATAACAGCAAAGTTTAACTTTGATATATTTCCAATTTACAGCAATTAGTTCTACAAAGCCAGTCTTCTTGCTCAATCATCTTTTGTCAAATGGATATCTATTTTATTCTTTTTATTTATTTTGTCAATTATTATAAATATATATTTTCATTCTTGTCTGTTTATTAGTCAATTTCCCCTCGGGGATAAATAAAGTATTCTGATTCTGATTCTGATTAATGTTACATTTAGGTATTCTGATGAGATATTGCTGCAACTCTGTACTATGTATAGCACACATAATATTCGTTTTTGCTGTTTTTATCCACATCTTCGTCTCTTTCACCACATCTGCTTTCTTGTATTACATTTGTTTGGCATATTCATATAATAAATGCTGTCATTTGGTAAAATTTCAGTTCAGCAGCACGACTATGTTTGTGTGTTTAGATCACAGCTAATGGCTCAAAGGAGACACTTTGGTCAGACACCAAGAGAATCGGTCAGCATATTTCCACTAAATCCGTCGGTTCAAGTATGAGGAGAACCATCACTGACAGCTACAAACACAGAGAGGGTGAGTTGTAGAATTTTTTTTGTTTGTTTTTTTTTTTCATCAATCGCAGCGACGAGGACCATCTAGTCATCCTGTAGGGGTCGATTTCTGTGGGTGAAGAAAGCTGGTTAGTCCAATCCGCGCCCTGAATGTTCTTTGGCAGTGCGGGCATGGGATAGTGGGAGTAGCTGGGGGGTTGCCGGCACGGTCTTACCTGGCCTGCCTGCGGCTCTCTGCTGCAGCAATCCTGGCGGCCTCACATGTGTTTTCACCATTTCAGACAGTTGTAGAATACACACACACACACACTCTCTCTCTCTCTCTCTCTCTCTCTCTCTCTCTCTCTCTCTCTCTCTCTCTCTCTCTCTCTCTCTCTCTCTCTCTCTCTCTCTCTACTCACTCACACACACAGATTTACATAACCATATCTATCACCAGAGGCCTATACCCCATGCAAGCACTGAGTAAGTGCATGGAACAAATCAACCACTGGATGTCTCAGATTTTCATTCAATTAAACAAAGATAAAACCAAGGAGCCAAGGAAGAACGATCAAAAGTCAGCACTCGACTACAATCGGTAATGTTAAAATCCACGAACCAAGCCAGAAATCTTGGTGTAGTCATAAACTCAGACCTGAATCTGGATAGCCACATTAAGATCATTACAAAGTCAACCTAATATCACCTGAAGAATATATCAAGAATTAAAGGCTTTATGTCTCAGCTGGATTTGGAAAAACTTGTCCATGCATTTATCTTCAGTCGACTTGACTGCTGTAACAGCGTCTTTGCAGGTCTTAAAAAATCGATCGAACAGATTCAGAATGCTGCTGCTCAAAGACCAAAAAAGTGGCTCACGTCACTCCCACCCTGAGGTCTTTACACTGGCTTCCTGTCCATCAAAGAATCGATTTGATTGATTTGAAATTGAATTGATTTTAAAACTCTGCTCTTGGTTTGTAAAGCACTGAAGGGTTTAGGGCCAAAATATACATTTCTGATATTCTGCTACATTATGAACCACCAAGACCTCTCAAATCATCTTGGACAGGTGTGCTTTCTGTCCCCAAAGTCAAAACTAAACATGGAGAGGAAGCTTTCAGTTTTTATGCACCACATATCTGGAACAAATTCCAAGAAAACTGCAGGTCTGCTTCAACTCTGTTCTTTTAAATCAAGGCTGACGACTTTCCTGTTTGCCGCTGCCTAAGATCAAATAAAACTTGAAGCTTTTCATTATCATCCTACACTGCACTGTAACTTTTACTCTGATTTTATGTTTTTAAATGTCTTTTTATTGCCTTAAGTTGTTTTTAATGCCTTTTATGTTTTATGTAAAGCACTTTGAATTGCCTTGATAAATTTTCTTTGCCTTGCCTTGCCTTATTTACTCATACTCAATATATAACATTTAGACTTCCTCAATACTACCATGTAACTCTGTGAGAGTCCTGGATCCACAGAGCCACTGCTTGATGAGAGAGAGAGAGCAAGAATGGTCAAAGAGAAAGATTGCATCCTTTTCTCTGTACGGTCGCCACCTTTAGGAACAACGAGTGAGAGGGCTACCTTTAAACATGCCATCACAAGGGAGTACTCCAGAGAAGGGCATGTGAGAAAGGAAGTGACAGAGGCAGAGGGAGGAGTGAGGGAGGAGATGAACGAAGTTGAAGGGCCCGCTGACGGTGTCATCCCGCCCAGAGAAGTGTCAATGCGGATTAAGGAGGTATGTTAAAACATCGACTTAACCCTGCAGCATCTCCGCTATGACTATTCTGCAGCCTGGTGCCAGTGTTAGAAAACATTTGAAATGAAAGTTTACCAACTTTTACCTCACCTACTGCATTTGAATTGTGTCTCATTCAGAGCATGTAGAGATTCCAGCCTCTACAATACTGAATTTGATGAAGAGGGAAAGAGAATCAATAATTTATAGAAATAGCTTATTTAGTTTTAGCTTGCCGTGTCTTATTCCAACCATGGGTAATAGATTTTATTGTATGGTGTAGAACTGATATTGTATTTTTTGGTATTTTATTGCAATGCTTCCAGAAACGCTTTGAAGGGAATCTCAGGGGCCTTGAACTTAAATATTGTGGTGGGTGGCAGGCATCAGGCATTCCCCTGTATTGGCCCTCCTGGCCTCTAGGGGGCAGTGGGGCCACGGTGCACTGGAGCTACCAGGGTGGGCTGGAAGACTTCGTCCATTTCTGGTAGGCTCCGTCTTTTGCCATCCCAGGTTTTCCAAGTGCCAACGGGTCTGCTCAATAGCCGCTCCAGTCTCTGGATTTCGCTTTCCATTCTTCAGCAAATCACACTTCTGACACCAATGTGGCGATCTGGCGTGGAGTTGAGAGGCAGGGATCTCTTTTCAATGGCAGCTACCGTGTCCCATACACCACATGACCCTGGGAGTGCTCTTATTTGCCTCCAAAATGGCTGCCAAACAATGGTCCCCCAGATCAGTCAGTCAGTAAAATGGTCGTCTACTTAGTCTGAGTCGAACCCCCAAACAAACAACCACAATAACCAAAACATGAACACAGCATCACTGAAACAACAATTTGAACATGAACGTTAACAGTCCCAGAATCCCTTGCGCTCCCCCAGCGCAGAATTGCCTACAGTCAGAGTGAACGCCCTCTCTGGTCGCTATAATATTGTTCAAACGGTACAAACACATTAGCTGCGTTTCTGTTACGTCCCTGTAAGGGGGAATAGAAAGAAACAAAACACGGACACGATGTTGCTGCAGTCAAGCCCGACGTTGTAATGGCCGAACGCAGGCAGCACGTTATTCCCCGACAGGTCTAAACAAGGCATTAGCAATCGACAACAGATCAGTAGCTTACAGGCTAACGACTTAACCTGGCGACATAAGGAAACACTGCAAAACGTAACTTCAAGTGTATTTTCCCAAAACATTATGGAATGTAAATTAGAATTAGACTGTGCATTTAAACACATATGTTATATCTTTTAACCCCCATCTTTTTTACCCTCTTTTACCTGGAAAGTCGGAGCAACGGATTACAGATAAACTGATCTGCAGATCAGTGCATTTTTTAACTCAGCGATTTTAACTTATTTTTTTTATACTCTGCACATCTAGTGGCTAGTGGATGTTTTTTTAACATAATTTTTACCATTTAGTGCATTAAGAATTATGTTATATTCTTTGGTAGAATAACCACACGACGTATTGCTTAATGAACTTTACTAAAAGAATTGCAAGGCAGACCGTTAGCTTCCAACATGCTCCGACAGGTTCTCAGCAGCAACTCACAACAACATTCAAAGAGTCAACCTAACCTACTGTTACTAGTGACCTAAGAATACAGCGCCCCCTATCGTTTGGCATTATAGAACTCAATGTAATATAGGGTAACTAGATTACTGAACACAACAAATTACAGCATTTTAATAACCATTACATTTCCATCCCAAGTACCAGGAACTTTAGTTGCAGGAAGGTTACTGGAGCATCAAATCTCACACCACCCGTCTCAGTGATAGTTTTTTTTTCCACAGGCAGTCAGGTTGCTGAACAGCTGACATACCCATATGCAACTTACATTGTTGCATTATCATGTACTGTATATTGTGTCTACAATATATGAATTCATTTTGTATATAGTCTGTTTTTTTTTTTGGGGGGATAGTGTGGCCTTGTGTCCTTTGTCCTTGTGACCCTGTGTCCCTTGTGTTAAGCCAGAGAGAGCCAGAGCACACGAATTTCATTGTATAATAAATACATATGATGATATTGTTGAACTTGAACTACTTTTCAAGGAACTAAATGGTTCCGTTGACCCAATGTTGTGTGCATTTCCGCTGCGATCTAAAGACCCGCAAAGAATAGACAAATTAGTTCACTCACATGTTAAAAAGCGACGGCTGTTTTACACGTCATATTTGTGCATGACTATACAATAATGATGACTCCATATACAGTGAAGGACAGGCATAATTAATTGTGCGACCCTGCAGCAGTAAGCATGATGTCATGCTGCTGTTGATCATGATTTACTGCTTTGCAAATGAGGTCATTGAGTCAGTGATGGAAAAGAGACGAGCAGTAGTAGTGAAAATGCCCAAAATGCTAGACTTAAAGGTAAGTAAAATGGATTTTACGAGCTATCCATCCATCCATCTGTCATTTGAATTTTTCTGTAACTCCATGCTGATGTGTCGAAACACAATGAACAAAAAAAAACAAACAACTGGTTTTCAGCTGCAGATGTTTTTTAAAAATGGCGGTTGAAGTAAAATGCTGCGAGTACTCGACCAATCAGAAATGTTCAGCGCTGCAAGCCCCACCCCCAAAAGTTCCTGTACTTTTGGGGAAAGTACTACCCCCCCCCCAAGCAGGGACTTTTGGGGGGGTAAAATATTGTCTCTGGAACTTAATTTAGACCTTGGTCCCTATGGTCAAAACGCACTGAGTTCCTCAAAAGGTTCCTAGTTCCTGGGGAAAGTTCCTGTGGTGGAAACACAGCTAGTGTTAGTGGCTGTGTATTAAAGCAATAATACTCTTGAGAGAGCCTCTTTGCTATGGGCATAGGTATGACAGTGATGCAGCTAGGCACGAGTTGAATGCCCTTATGTGTTGTATCTCTTTGAGTTGTAATTGCATAATTTATGATTGATATATGATTGGGTAAGACATATGTAAGGGAGGACTGGTCAACTAGACCCCTTGCTGTTAAGGCCCCTAGACTTTAAAATGTTTTCCCCAAAGAGCTCAGACATTTTTTTGTTTTGTTTTTTTTGTACCTGCCTTCTCACTATGATGTGTCACTAGTGTTTTTTCTTGTCCCTTCTCCTGCATATGTGAATGGTGTGATGTGAGTCTCCCCTGTGTGTGTAACCCACATGATTACATGTACCCTGTGACGTATGTAAGTTCCACGAGTAGCCTCTAGGAGGCACACGAGCTACAGAGTTTAAACCATACAAACAACCGTCAACAATAGAGAAGAGAAATACGGATATTTAGAAATACGGACAACTTTGACTATGGATACTTGAATTATTGATATTTGAACTACGGATATTTGAGCTACAGGACATTTGAACTACGACAAAAAAGATCCCTCCCACGAAGCTTCCTTGGTGAGCCGCTAGCCAAAGCTAAAAAGTAAACAGCTTTCTGTGTTCCATGTAATCATAGCCATTTACGTAGGATATCTTGATTTTATCCAAAGACAGATGATCTCCTGTTGAAGGAAGAAGGAAGACTCTTTTCTCTTGTGTTTTGTACGCTCCTGGCTGGCTCGCTAATTAACCAATCTCCTGGCTGATTATATGAAGGTGGCATAGAAAAGCATGGAAGAGAATTCTTACAAAGGCCCAATATCAATAGTGACTGTATCTTGCTGTTCCAGCATGTTGCCCTAAGTCATCAGGAAGAGATTTCAGCCAATCATGTTAAGTTGCATGGACGCCATCCTGTCACCATTCCACCAGGAAGAAAAGTGTCTGTCTTTGGAGATGTCAGAGTGAAGAAACATTTCCCACGTTCCCTTTTCGTGGTCGAATCCCCTGAAACCGTTTCCTTACCTGGTGGAGTGTTCGTTGAAAATTCCTTGATAGAAACTCCACTTCGATCTTTAAACAAGATTCCTGTCATTCTCAGAAATGTGACTGATCGTAGTGTCACACTGCATCCAAGGCAGGTGATAGCTGAAATGATGGTAGCACAGTATGTGATGCCGTCTGAATCCCAAAATATGACTGTGCCTGACATCCCTCAGTCTCAGAGTAACACCACCAACTTTGATTTGGAAGATTCCCCCATTCCAGAAGAGTGGAAAAAACGGATCACACACCAGCTGAACAGCATGCCAGAGGTGTTTGCTGTTGATGACTTGTCTCATGGTCATACGACTGCAGTAAAACATCGCATCTGACTCCAGGATGAGGCCCCTTTTAGAGAGCAACCCAGACCCATTCATCCCTCTGACAGAGAAGCTGTCAAACAACACCTAAGAGAGCTGCTAGACGCTGGAATTATTCGCGAGTCAGAGTCTCCATTTGCTTCCCCCATTGTAGTTGTCAAGAAGAAGAATGGTGCAATAAGACTCTGCATAGATTTCAGGAAGCTGAACATGAGAACGATCAAAGATGCCTATGCTCTCCCCAACATCGAAGACACCTTCTCTGCTTTTAGTGGAGCCAAATGGTTTTCTGTCATGGATCTGAAGTCAGGCTACTATCAAGTAGAAGTTGCAGAGGAAGATAAGCACAAGACCGCTTTTGTCTGCCCTCTAGGCTTCTATGAGTTTAATCGTATGCCCCAAGGTGTGACAAATGCACCAAGCACCTTTCAGAGACTAATGGAGAAATGTGTTGGAGACCTGCATCTCAATGAAGTACTAGTATTTCTGGATGACCTGATTGTCTTCTCTGACACACTAGAAGAGCACGAGGCCAGATTGATGAAGTGTTGAACCGGCTCAAAGACTATGGCCTAAAGTTGTCCCCTGAAAATGCCATTTTTTCCAGACTTCTGTTAAATACCTTGGCCATGTTGTAGATGCCAATGGAGTCCACACAGATCCAAGCAAAGTCTCTGCTTTGAGAGAATGGCCTCAACCCACCAACAGAAAAGAGCTCAAATGCTTCCTAGGATTTGCTGGATATTACCGACGTTTTGTGGAAGGGTACTCTAAAATAGCAAAGCCATTGAATGCTCTAACTGCTGGCTATGTTGCTCCAAGGAACCGAGGGAAGATTTACAAGAAGGACAGGGTCAAGACTTCCATCAATCCCACCTTACCTTTTGGAAATGAGTGGACTGAAGAGTGTGACGTTGCTTTTAGAACTCTCATAGATAAACTGACTTCGGCCCCTGTTCTTGCCTTCGCCAATCCCAATCTTCCTTACGTCCTGCATACTGATGCCAGCCGCGATGGTCTCGGTGCTGCGCTCTATCAGGAACACGATGGGAAGCTGAGGGTTGTAGCTTATGCCAGCAGAGGACTATCCAGAAGTGAACAAAACTATCCTGCCCACAAGCAAGAGTACCTCGCCTTGAAATGGGCCATCTGTGAGAAATTCCATGATTACCTCTATGGAACAGAATTTCAGGTTTTAACAGACAATAACCCCCTAACTTATGTGTTGACCACAGCAAAGCTTGATGCAGCAGGACATCGCTGGTTAGCCGCTCTGTCAACCTACAGATTCACCATAAAGTATAGGGCTGGGATCAGCAATCAAGATGCCGATGGGTTGTCCAGAAGACCTCAGAGTCCGTCAGAAGAAGATGAGGAGTTCAAGCAGGAGAAAGCGAGGATAGAAGAGCTGAAGCAAAGGGTTTTGGATGGAGAAAGCAAAACTGTTTCTGGTGACATGCTGTCTGCTTTATGTCAACGCCACTCTGTGACCACTTTGGCTGACTATTTGCAGCCAGAACTCCCCATTCTTGCTGAATCCTTGGCTTTAGATGCTTCTGCCATCCCTGATGACTTTGTGTTCTCTGGACAAGGCACCCTCCCTGGAATGACTCATAATGACTGGTATCAGTCTCAAAGACAGGATCCATCTATCAGACGTGTGATCAGTTTCATTCAAGGAAACCGAAAACCCACTTTTCAAGAGATGTCCTCTGAACTGTCAGAAGTCAAGCTGCTCCTTAGAGAATGGAATAGACTAGAGCTTATAGATGGAGTACTGTTCAGGAAATGTCTTGATCGTGGGAATCAGATCTATCAGCTGGTGCTGCCTAGTAGCCACAGAGAAAGAGCATTGCAAGGCCTTCATGATGAAGTCGGTCATCTTGGCGCTCAGCGTGTCCTTCATCTTGTTCGTTCCAGATTTTTCTGGCCAAAGATGTTTCAGTCTGTTGAACAGAAGTGTAGGACTTGTGAAAGATGCGTGAGGCGGAAAGCCAATTCCCAGCATGCTGCTCATATGGAGAATATACAGACCAGTTATCCCCTTGAACTGGTGTGTATGGATTACCTCTGTATTGAGCCTGATAGTAAGGACACTAGAAACATCCTCGTCATCACGGATCACTTCACCAAGTTTGCCGCTGCCATCCCCACGAAAGACCAAAAGGCGAATACGGTTGCCAAAACACTGTGGGAAAACTTCATTGTACAGTATGGTTTTCCAAGTCGCCTTCTCAGTGACCAGGGGAGAGATTTTGAATCCCACACCATCAAGGAGTTGTGCTGTCTGATTGCAACCGAAAAGATCAGAACCACGCCATACCATCCACGTGGAAACCCTGTCGAGAGATTTAACAGGACCCTTCTCAGCATGCTTGGGACACTAGAAGACAAGGATAAATATCATTGGAGGGACTTTGTCAAACCGCTAGTCCATGCATACAATTGCACGAAAAATGACACCACAGGCTACTCTCCATATGAATTGTTGTTTGGTAGACAGCCAAGACTACCCATTGATCTGGTTCTAGGCCTTACACCAGACCAAATTGGATTCAAGTCGCATTCGGAGTATGTTAAACATCTTCGACAGCGCCTCCAAGACAGCTATGCACTTGCTTCTGAAAGCTCTAAGAAGATGGGAGAGAAGAATAAAGCCAGGTTTGATAAAAAGATCAGAGCCGCAGAACTTGTTCCCGGAGATAGAGTCCTGGTGAAGAATGTCAATTTAAGAGGAAAACATAAACTTGTGGACAGATGGGAAAAGGAAGTCCATACTGTGGTGAAGAGGATGGGAGATGGCCCAGTGTATGTCGTCAAGCAGGAACAGGGTGAAGGTCCACACCGTACCCTTCACAGAGACCTTCTTCTGCCCTGCGGCTTTCTACCTGTTACAGATAAAGTCTCAGAACCTGAAACAAACTTACCAACAAGGAGGCTGAGACGCAGGGAAGCAGTCTCGCAGCAGACCAGGCACGACAATATTGTTGACCCAGATATGCCCAGCAGTGACGAGGATGAGGATTGCTATCCACAGATCTCCACAAGGTTTCCCCAAAGCACTAGGACAACCAGGCCACCCCTCTAGCACGTGCCACAGAACTGTTGAACCCAGTCGGGTTGAATCCAAGTCCGTCGGAGTTCTCCCAATCTGATAGTCCACTCCTTAGTGAAGTACCCCATACCCCTGATTCTGTTCACAATCAGTTACTTGAAAAGAAACCAATTGGGCGTGAGACAGAAGTGGTCACAGATGAATTCTCTCAACCTGTTCGAAGACACTTACCTGAGGGAGACCCTGCATCATCTACTACTGTTGTACCTCAATTTGGACCTATTGAAGGACATTCACCTGAAAACAACCCACTTGAACCCGAGAGTGCACCGCCCACTGGTGTGACAGGCCAGGCTGACCTGTCTGACGGAAACCCGTCTGAGAGCGAACCGATCAGAAGATCTATCAGAGAAAGACATCCCCCTGAGAGACTCTGTTATGGTGAACTAGGAAGGCCTTTAGTCCTAGCCATGGCCTCATTTTCGAAAGTTTGGGCAGAAATGTCCCTGATTCTTCTAGAGTGCCCTCTGCAAGACCATACAGTGTTTAGACGCATGCAGAGACTGATGCGGTTTAGAGGGGGAGAATGTAACCCACATGATTACATGTACCCTGTGACGTATGTAAGTTCCACGAGTAGCCTCTAGGAGGCACACTAGCTACAGAGTTTAAACCATACAAACAACCGTCAACAATAGAGAAGAGAAATACGGATATTTAGAAATACGGACAACTTTGACTATGGATACTTGAATTATTGATATTTGAACTACGGATATTTGAGCTACAGGACATTTGAACTACGACAAAAAGATCCCTCCCACGAAGCTTCCTTGGTGAGCCGCTAGCCAAAGCTAAAAAGTAAACAGCTTTCTGTGTTCCATGTAATCATAGCCATTTACGTAGGATATCTTGATTTTATCCAAAGACAGATGATCTCCTGTTGAAGGAAGAAGGAAGACTCTTTTCTCTTGTGTTTTGTACGCTGCTGGAATCCTGGTGAGATAAGAGTTTAAAATCTTGAAATCTAAAGACTGACAATTTTCCATTGGTTGCTAAGCTAAGCTAACCCAGCTAAAACGTATATCTATGATCCTTAGCAGTTCCCATATGATTCAGAGCTTTAAAACCAGTCAGGACACCCGGTCCATAGGGTTTATTTGATGTAGGACTGTTAGACATTTTAATATAATAATATGCTTGTTGTTAAAAAAAACTGTAAGCTCCAGTTGCCACTAGCCACCGAGCCAACTCGGGCTACATGGCATCCATGGAACCCATAGCAGCCAGCTAGACGTGAATTCACGTTGATAGTGCCGCAGCCTGGCTGCGATGACATTGTTTTTAACTGTTCTTACAGCAATAGGCTGTTGTCATTCAGCCGCGTATTAGTTATATGTAGGAAATGATTTAATTCTGAGAATTGACTCTAGATTTGGGTATTTTTATTTTGTTTGTAATTGTTTGATAGAGATTGCAATTAATAAGGAATCTGTACAATTTTGTGCAGACTGGTTTTTTTTAGTACCCCGAACAACCCCCCTTGCTACACCTTTTGGAACCCTTGGATACCCCCTTTGGATTGCCCCCATCATCGCCCTGGATTTGGATTCATCATCATCGCCTCTACATTAACTTGCCCCTGTGATTGTGGTAGGATCTGGACATTGCACCTTGCACAGATTGGAAGAATGAATCATTCCCCCTTTTCTTTTCTTTATTATTTTCTTTGAGTGCACTCATACTTTATTTTGGATTATTTTCTTTAATTTGTTAGTGTAGAATATGGCTGCATAAGTAATATATTAGAAGGGTATAAAATAGAATATAGATAGATATAGACAATAAATAGAATATTAGGAAGAACTTTTAAAAAGTATAATAGAGTAAAAAAAATATATATATATATAAAACACATCTAATTTAGTATTGATATTGAAATAACTTTACTTTGAACTGTTGAAATAAATTGGGTTTTTTTATTGTAAACTATACCCACGAGTGTGTGTGTTGTCTTTGGGGTTAGTACTAGAATCTGGTCTAGAAAAAAACCTACACCAATCTCCACTGAACTTAGACATTAGACTGTAAACTGTCCCTGCGCAAGCATAGGCCCATTCCCCTGTCGTGCAGGTTACATGTGCATGTGTAGTCTGTCCTCCTGTCAGGTCTACATGATGGTCATGTGGCTCAGGTCCTTGGCTGTTTCAGTGGCATCTGGACACTGCTTGTCATCCTCCTCATCACATTCTTCATATATTTCCATTATAATTCTGTTATCCTCTTTCAATGTTGTATTCTGTAAATTGTGTAAACACAACATGCATTGCATGTTGTCCGTCTTGTGAGCGAGACCCCTCCTCTGTGCTCTCCCTGAGTACTTCCTATTTTTTCTCCCTGTTAAAGGGTTTTTTAGGGAGTTGTTCTTTATCCGATGCAAGGGTCTAAGGACAGAATGTTGTATTACTTTAAAGCCCACTGAGGCAAATTTGTAATTTGCGATAATGTAATTTGCTATACAAATAAAATTGACTTCTTGTAACCATTTCATAATTCTTATGCCTTTCTGTACATATGACTTATTTTACCATTTCATTTACTTTTATGTCACTATTATTAAAGAAACTTTTTTGCTTTATCAAGTCCTGTGTAACTGTTATTTTTGTTATGTTCCTGCAGGTTTCCAAGCCAATGAATGGGAAAGACATTAATCTGAATCTGGTGCTACATAGCATGGATCAAATGGCCAGGCCTCTGTTCATCAATATTAGCATCCAGGCCATGAGGTACACAGGCACACCAGCTGAGCACATACTGACAGAAGTGAGGGAAAAAATGCTACAGCCTGGGCAAAGTAAGTCAAATCAAGTCAATTTTATTTTTATATCCCATTATTATAAATTGGCCTCGGGAGGCTTTACAGCAATACAACATCCTGTCCTTAGACCCTCGCATCGGATAAAAAACAACTCCCTAAAAAGGTGCACTTTGATGCTGTCATACATTTAGATAGTTGTACAAGGTTTTGAATCCCGAGGGATCAGGGTCACCTTGTGTCCATAGCATTTCAATGCGTATGCCGGCGGGGGTCAGAGTATTTATGAAAGGTCTCTGGAAGGACAGCTACAAGTCTGTGGAGACAATATCCTCCATACAGAAATTTCCTTAACCAGAGCACACAAACTGTGTGTCAGTCAATCTCCACTTTGTTATCACAAGACAGGTTTCTTCATAAGAATGAAAATAATAACATGGTACTTGATCTCGGTCAGAAGTTAAGGCGGTTTACAGAGCACTTCAGCAGGGAAAATACTTTCTAACATGTATCTGGAGAATTGGTCTTCTGATTGAAGAATTACCCCTCAACTGTATTGAAGAAACAAAATATTTCTAGCATCATCACACTATTTAAACCACCCCAGCAGTCTGGAGATTGCAGAGAAAAGCATACTGTTGTAACATATTGATGTGTATTATAGCCCTTTCTGCTCTCTAAATCCTTCTGTTCTTAACCTCTCACCACTCTCTCACCTCCAGATCTGTCCATCCCTATCCTGATTCCCTTCTCAATGTACGGCAAACACATGGTATACTGTGATAGTTTGAAGGTGTCGGCCATAGCCACTGATAAAATGGATCCAAAACAAGTCTACCTGACAGAGTCTAACATAGTTGTGCAGGACCCTCCCCTGTCCATCACAGTAAGTACAATATTATCTGAGTGTAACTCATTCTGTTCTTGAGCATGTGTTATGCTAACCACAGTGAAAGTCCTCCATTCTGCATCTGTCCTGCATTAGTACTACAGACTGTTACCATAGCCATTATTACACAATTATCTCTCATTTTTTTATCAATCCCATCCAGGAATCTTTAAAACCTATTTGGATATTTTTCTGTTAGCTCTCTTTTTTTCATTCACAACACAAAAGACAGAAAGAAAGAGAGAGAGAGAGAAAGAGAGAGCGAGTGAATGAGGAAGGGGAGGGATGAGTGTGTGAGAGACGGCCCAGTGGCCTGTCCAGGATGTCTCCCGGCCTGCTGCCCAATGCCTGCTGGAATAGGCTCCAGCATCCCTGCGACCCTGAGAGCAGAATAAGTGGTTCGGAAAATGGATGGATGGATGGATGATGTGTGGAGAAGAGAATATCCTGATCAGCTAACCTTCTCATGTTACTCTAGTACTTGTCAGACATTCTCCAGAATTTATTACTATTTGGTCTCTGCTACTTTAGTATCTACAATTACACATTCCTGGTATGATAGCATAATAATTTCGGACCAGGCTTCGGTTTCACTTATTTTGAATATCCCCAACTCTCTGCATTACTCCCCAGGATGGCGTCTTCAGTCATTCTGGCTTAGGGACCCAGAATTCATGAATTTTATTGGAGCATAAACTGATTATTATTTTTAATATAATAAGAACCAGCCGTCTGCTACTATACGGTGGGAGGCTTGTAAAGCCTTTTTAAGAGGCCAGATGATAAGCTTCACAAGTTGTAAGCAGAAATCCTTTAGATTGGAAGTGCAAAAACTTGAAAAAAGAATAAAGGAAACTGAGACAGATTTTTTTCCAAAATCCCTCCCAACAATTATTTGTAGAACTAAATGAGCTAAGAGCTAAATATAACGTTCTATCTATAAATAAGGCAGCTAAAAGCTTGATGAAATTGAGGCAGTCTTATTATGAGCAGGGTAAAAAAGCCAGTAAGCTCCTAGCCTGGTGTATTAAACAGCTGGAAGCTGGAAGGGCAATGAACTCACTTCAAGCAGATAAGGGCGTGGTGACCACGGATCCCCAAGAAATTAATGAGGCTTTCTTGCATTTCTATCATAATTTATATATTTCAGACTATTCAGCCCTAGCTCTGCAAAAATAAAAGGAATTTCTGGATTTGTTAGACTTCACACCCCTAAATGAAGAATCCCTGGCCTGTCTAGAGCTCAACCCAAAAGCTGAAGAATTGTCTGAGGCTATATGTAGTATGATGGGAGGGAAAACCCCTGGACCAGATCGGATCTGAATTGAAATATATAAAACTTTCCAGACAAAATTAATACTTCCTCTACTTGATATGTTCCAAGAATCTTTTGATAACAGATCCCTTCCTCCCTTTCTCAATATGGCAGCAATTACTCTGCTGTTCAAAGCAGGGAAAACACTGACCCTTTGCAGATCTTATAGGCTTATTTTGCTTCTTAGTAATGATACCAAAATTCTTTGTAAGGTACTGGCTAGAAGACTAGAAGTACGCTTGCCAAAAATGGTTCATTCTGATTAGAACGGATTTGTCCAGGGAAGGCAAGGCTTTCACAATTTTTGAAGAGTATTTAATATAGTTTTTGAAAAATCTGATAGCACGGATAATGCTATTCTGTCATTGGATGCCAAGAAGGCCTTTGAAAGAGTGGAGTGGCAGTATTTATTTGATGTCCTACTAAGGTTTGGTATAGGGGGAAAATTTCTTAGTTGGCTCTTAGTCGGCTCCTTTACACTAACCCACAGGCTGTAATTTTAATTTATGGGCTTTCTTCGACACCCTTTAAACTTCATCGGGGAAGAAGATAGGGTTGTCCCCTTTCTCCCCTGTTGTTCACCCTTGCCATTGGACCACTTGCCATGGCAAGTGGCAAAAATACCAATATGATGGGAATAAAGATAGGAGATATAGAACATCATATAGCCCTGTATGCAGACAATAAAATGTTGTTCTGCTCCAACTTGAAACAGACTCTACCTAATTTACTTGACCTGATGAGCTCTTTTGGCAACTTTGCAGGTGACAAAATAAATAACAGCAAATCTAAAATATTATTTATGAACGAAAATGAGAGGTATAACCCTCCAACTCATATGCCTTTTATGGTCTCAGTAAGTGGTCTCACCTATTTGGGTTTTAAGATCTCCCCAGTAATTGATAAAATTATCCCAACCAATTACAACCCTCTCACAAATAAGGTTATTCAGCTTATAAATAAATGGACAAAATTGCCTATATCTATGATTGGACGTATCAACATTTTAAAATTGTTAATTTTCCCTGTTTCTGTACCTTTTTCAATCTATTCCATTTTCTCCCCTACCTTCTCTGTTTCATTCATTAAAAAAAGTTTTTTCAAACTTCATCTGGAACAACAAGTGTCCTAGGTTCAGGCTTTTCCTGTTATATTTATTGTATGATAGAGGTGGATTAAATTTACCAAATCTGGTATGGTACTGTTGGGCAGCTCAAATTAGACCAGGAATATTTTACTTTATGAAGGATCACCCCCCAACTTGGGTCTCAGTGGAATTCCGATTAATGAATATTCCTTTAAACTTATATTTGTACTCAGCAGATAAGGGCAAGCTAATCAAACAGACTAAAAATCCTTTTCTTAAAAATACATTAATGACTTGTCATAGTGCTCTTACATATTTGAGAGAGACTACACAATTGTCTCAGTTTACTCCAATCTTTGGTAAAGATGATTTCCAACCAGGAAGAGCGGACCCAGAATTTAAGACTAAGCTCAGGGTGTAGCTAAGGTATCTGACCTCTATAATGGCAATGATTTCATGTCATTTGAAGAACTTAAGGCCACATATGGAATCCTTCAAATCACTTTTTTTTTAAATATCTTCAATTGCGGAGTTTTATATTGGCCAAGCAGTATAATAGTTTGAAATACCCCCCATCCACCCTTAGAAGATCTTATTCTGATTTTTTTAGATTCTAGGGGACAGGTGTCCTTATTATACAATCCATTTGTCAGTAAGAGCAAAGAGTCTTCACACAATATATTACAAGCGTGGAGAACTGATTTGCAAGAGAATTTAACTGAGGAAGAATGGTCAAAAGCATGCTCTTTAGTTCAAACCCAGTCTGCAAACACACATTAGATAGATAGATAGATAGATAGATAGATAGATAGATAGATAGATAGATAGATAGATAGATAGATAGATAGATAGATAGATAGATAGATAGATAGATAGATAGATAGATAGATAGATAGATAGATAGATAGATAGATAGATAGATAGATAGATAGATAGATAGATAGATTTATTAGCCACACAACCAAGGCCGGTGGAATTTGTTTTTGGTACACTTTACATTTTACGCTCTGCAGCACAATACATACATGGACAACAACAGACACTCCACATATTATCACGAACAATACAGTTACACAGTAACAGAAATGAACACATCAGGCATAACAGGTGAATGGTGGTATTTATGCAAATGGTGTGTGAGGAGGAATTCAGAGTCCTTATGTCTAGGGGAAAAAAATGTCTAAATTACTGCAGTACAAATGGATAAGTACATTACTCCAACTAAGTTGCATCACTTTAACCCTAATATTTCCGACACTTGTATTAAATGTAATCACCAGAAAGGATCTTTGTTCCATTGCTTGTGGGAATGCCCTCAGATAATCTGTTTTTGGGAGAAGGTGCTGGATCTGTCCAGTCAGATCACTGGTAAAGAGGTGCCTCTTAGTCCTAAATTATGTATATATTTAATATTTACCCAGATGGTTTTGTGGCCTCTAAAAATGTAAGATTCCGACTCAACGTCTGCTTCTTGAAAGCTAAACAGTGTATAGCCTGCTCATGGATGAAATAAACAACCTGTGTAATTTCACAATGGCTGAAAGGAATGACTTTTTACATTGGTTTAGAAAAGATAAGTTGCATCACAAAGAACAAGCTCGACAAGTGTTGGGGCATTTGGAACATGTTCTGTAACTTCCTGGAGAATCATAATATTGAAGTAGATGGATGCAATGTTGAACTGTATTGAACTGATTGCCATTTAGGGCTATATCCCCCCCCTTTTTTTCTGTCTTTGTTTCCTTTTTCTTTTTTTTTTAACAACAATAAATATTTGAGTTTGTTCATTGTTGTTTATTCATCATCATCTCTGCTGTATTTTTGTGCACATATGTACCTTGTTCTGTGTTCCTTTTTCTAAAACAAAATAATTCAACAAAGACAAAAAAAAAACAAGTAGGTGAAGAAATATAACTCTAAATACTAATGCTCTAAATAAATCCAACAATACTGTAAAATCTGTGTTTAAAATGTGTATTTCAGGTCCTGGGCCAGGCCACACAGTACCGAGAGTTAACAGTGGATGTGACCTTTCTTAATCCGCTCAGCGAGACTCTGAAAAATTGCACCATCACAGTATCCGGCAGCGGTCTGATCAAACGTGTCATCGAAGGACGGTTAGTTTGTGTGTGTGTGTGTGTGTGTGTGTGTGTGTGTGTGTGTGTGTGTGTGTGTGTGTGTGTGTGTGTGTGTGTGTGTGTGTGTGTGTGAGTGAGTGAGTGAGTGAGTGAGTGAGTGAGTGAGTGAGTGAGTGAGTGAGTGCATGTATACTGTATACATGTATGTATGTCTGTGTATGTGTGAACATGTACATGTGCACTAACTGTGTGTGAGCCAGCATGTGTGTGTGTTTATATACGTATGTTATGATGTGTATGTATATATGTTTGTGTGTGTGTGTGTGTGTGTGTGTGTGTCCAGGATAGGAGCGCTGCGGCAAGGCCAAAATGTGCGGTTCAGGATCCTCTTCGCCCCCTACAAAGCCGGGTTGAAGACCCTATTGGCAAACTTTGACTGCCCCACCTTCAGAGACATCAAGAGTAGCTGCACCATTGACGTTAAACCACACCGTCCCTTTTACTACTGAGCCAAAGCCATGAAAGTTTCTTCAGTCAAAGTCTATCATTTATTTGATCTACTGAGCTGCATGCTTGATTATAAGAAGCCACTTCCAATATCATAGTTTTTCCAATCTTATTACCTCCAATTTATCCTGTAATGAGTCCTTAGTCTCACACTCCCTTACAGGATGAGCTCACACAAACACAAAAGATCAAAATTTTGATTTGTGAGCCAGATGACATTTTCACTTGGCTGTACAAATCAAGGAGCCGATCAAAATGACAACCTGTAAAGTCCACATAACTCCTGCTATCTGTGAGTTATATAGGTAAGGCAAATATCATTAATAATGTTTGGTAAGACAAAGATATTGAGCTTATAACTCCTTATGGTACAGATGTAATCTTACCCTGAGTGTCGAGCTCAAAGCTCTGAACATGTTCAGTCCATTTACAGACATATATACCAGTGGCGGCTGGTGCTTACAATTTTTGGGGGGCCCCCAAATTTTTTTTAGCACCAGCCGCCACTGATATATACATAATGTAGCCCCACTGCTGCTTCCAACCTCTGAGTAATAATAGTCAGTAAGGTTTCCCAGGGCAAAAAACAACCAGGATTTTAACTCACTTTTTGAACCTTGCACCCCAACTACAGAGTGATGTAAAAATTTAATTCCTCAGGAGATTGATAGAAGCTCTGCACGATACTGTTAAATCGTTGGGGGAAAAAGAGCAGGTAGAGATAATTTGGAGTGCTGCAGGAACAAGTCTTGATGAGGGAGAGAAAAGACTTCACATTTTATTATTCCATCATGATGACTGTTGCATGTCATTACAGGTTGGAAAAGCTTGGCCTGCATTGACATAGTAGTCACTTGTTTGCATGATTTGTGGTAACAAAGTCACTCGTGCTAGAGGGGTGTTCTCCTGGTTGGTCTATAAAATTAAATGCGAGTCCTTTGAGGACTTATTTAAAATGTACTGCTTTCAATTTGGAGTAGTGTGTGGCGATCTGAGAAACACCCTGAATGTAACCCCTCCTAAAAGCAGGCTATAACGTTTGCTGTTCGCTCGAGTTTTTCACTAAGTTTCATCCCAGTTAGCGTTCCTGTGTGTGTGTTTGTGTGCATGTGCGTGCGCGCGCACGTGTGTGTGTGTATGCACTGTTGAGGCCTTATGGTTGTGGGTATACACATATGTTTGGGAGAGATTAGTTTTTTTCTTTATATGTTATTTCAGGTGGTTTGCTCATTTCTGGTTGTGTCCATCTTTTATTGTTTTTGTGTAAAATCAGGCTGAACTTTCTTTATGTATAAACTGTGCTTTAAAAATAAAACTTGATTTGACTGTGTCTGTCGACTATCTCATCCACATTACTGCTGTAAGGGGCAGCACGGTGGCCCAGTGGTTAGTGCTGTTGCCTCCTGGGTTCGAACTCCAGGCCATTCCAGGTCCTTTTTGTGTGGGGTTTGCATGTTCTCCCCGTGTCTGTGTGGGTTTCCTCCCGGTGCTCCGGTTTCCTCCCGCCCTCAAAAAGACATGCATGTTAAGGTTAATACTCCTGTCTGTGCCCCTGAGCAAGGCAATGGAAAGAAGAACTAGAGTTGGTCCCCAGGTGCTGCAGGTGCCCACTGCTCCTAGCTACACGGCTAGGATGGGTTAAATGCAGAGAAGGTATTCCGTTGTACAATGACAAAGTTATTCTGGGTGGCGCGGTGGCCCAGTGGTTAGCGCTGTCGCCTCATAACAAGAAGGTCCTGGGTTCGAACACCGGGGGTTGTCCCAACCTTGGGGCTCATCCCAGGTCGTCTCTGTGTAGAGTTTGGATGTTCTCCCCGTGTCTGTCGTGGGTTTTCTCCGGGTGTTCAGGTTTCCCCCACCATCACAAAGACATGCGTGTTAGGGTTTATACTCCAGTCTATGCCCCTGACCAAGGTAATGGGAAAAGAACTGGAGTTGGTCCCCGGCAGCCCACTGCTCCTAGCTACACAGGCCACAGCTAGGATGGGTTACTTTGCAGTAACTGAATTTCCCCGAGGGGATTAATAAAGGAAACTTAATTAATTCTATTCCATAAGGCCTTAGTAATGCAACAAAAAAAGGTTTTGTCTTTATTTTTTGTAGTCATTTTGTGATAGATTTGATTTCCAGAGGGACCTGTAACTTGAATCTGTACACGGCTGCTTGACGCAAGAATTGGTATGCACACAAAGCCTTACTGCATGTGTGGCCACTTTCTTTTTTTTTTTTCTTGTGTAGAAGTTCCCTTACCCCGTCTGATTTTTTTCTGAATCACTCCAAAGTTGTATGCGCACTACTGTGGGATGTTAATTATCTGGATACAGTTAAAGAATACACACCCTCCCCCATTTCACAGCTCTTATTCTCACGACTGAAAGGTGTGGAGGTTTGTGTTGGTGCCATGCCACTTCCCCCGGGTGTCTCGCCAACAAACTGGCACCAGGTCAAGAGCAACTAACACATTTTTACAGATGTGAAAACTCTGATTGTTGTTTTAGGCTTGCATTTTATATTGTCAAGACAACATAAATGCAAGAATGCAGAAATAAATGCATTCATTGTACTGTCACAACTGCCGCAAAAGTATAATCTGGGCAGCACGGTGGCGCAGTGGTTAGTGAGGCTGCCTCACAGCAAGAAGGTCCTGGGTTCGAACCCCGGGGTTGTCCAAACTTGGGAATCATCCTGGGTCGTCTTCTGTGTGGAGTTTGCATGTTCTGCATGGGTTTCTTCCGAGTCCTCCGGTTTCTTCCCACAGTCCAAAGACATGTAGGTCAGGTGAATCAGCTGTACTAAATTGTCTCTAGGTGTGACTGTGTCGGCCCTGTGATGGCCTGAACAGGGTGTCTCCCTGCCTGCCGCCCAATAACTGCTGGGATAGGCTCCAGCATCCCATGACCCAAATTCAAATAAGCAGCTTGGATAATGGATGTATAATCTGGGTGACTTGTGCTCTTTTTAACTCCCTTGTACCTCTAGTGCTTTGATGAATATCCTCACAGACATCAGAACCACTTCAACCTGCCACATCCTTTTTTTAGATAGGGTGAATCTAAATCATGGTTGACATCAAGCCACAATATCTTTTCCACCGCTAATGCAGAGCTACGGTTTTATTTTTGCTGGCCAAAATGTATGTGGGCTGACTGGTAGGGTTTACAGCAGCGACCTGTTCATCTGCTGGTGAGAGCTATGCCAAGGGAGTCCATCTATAAAACAGGAATGCGGTTAAACCTGAAGAGGAGAAGGTCGGCTATGAAACTCATAGATAAACACACATTTTTTAACATGCGAGAGACTTCACTACGTCACTTTTTAAACATAGTCTTAATTTTTATGATCTTAACCAGTTCCCTTACTTAATCCTGAATTTAAATCCAAACGCTAAAGGACCCCTTTTATTATTCATACAGTGGGAAGGAAGTCCACTCGTCTCAGTAATTATTTTTTTTATTATTCATTTATTACATGTAGAAATCAAGAGGGAAACAGTATACGGAAAATGCAGAAGACATAATTCTCGGTCGGGTTTAATTCTAGGCCAACAGGGTAACTGCAGAGACACAGACAGCTCCATTCAAATGTAAGGAAAATGTTACGGCTACCATTAAAAAGTCTTGAGGTTTATGCCTGACACAATGAGACCCTTCAAAATAAACCAACACAAGATGTCTTCCTGGTCTCTGTATTCTTGAGACAGCTTTTCTAACAGTGTCATCTTGTGGCTGCAGAATGAATACCAATAATGCTACTACAGGATTTAATATGGTTTGAGGCATTTATTTCATTTGATAAAGTATTCTAATTCTGATTCTGATTAACACAGAGGAGACTCTTTTTTTTAATTCAGTGTCATGACATCTAGATCATCACAGCAATGCCTCAGAAATAAGTATCATAGCTGAAAATTTACGTTTACTGCAGCAATGGTGAGGATAATTATGATGATGATGAGGAGGAGGATGATATTGGTAGAGATGGTTTTGGATGTGATGGCAGGATTGATGCTGACAAGAAGTTCATGGAGCCATGAGCCATATGGCCTATTTATTACATAAAAAGTACAATGTAACAGACACACATTTCATGTCCATTGTGAGAAGCATCATTCATATTAAAGAGCGTCAAAAAGGAGAGAGAGAGAGAGCGAGAGAGAGGAATCTTCACTACATGGCCAAAAGCATGTGGACACTCAAATGTCACCCCCATGTTTGTTGAACTTCTCATTCAAAAACCACGGGCGTCAATATGGAGTTGACCCTCTTTGCTGCTAGAACCGCCTCCACTCGTCTGGGAAGGCTTTCCACTAGAGTTTGGAACATGGCTGCTGGGATTCACTCCCATTCAGACACAAGAGCATTAGTGAGGCCGGGCACTGTTGTTGGGGAGACTGTCCGGCTCACAGTCAACATTCACATTCGTCCCAGAGGTGTTGGATGGGGTTGAGGTCAAGGCTCTGTGCAGGCCAGTCAAGTTCTTCCCCATCAAACTTGGCAAACCATGTCTTAATGGACTTCACTTTGTGCATGGGGGCATTGACGTGATGAAACAGGAAAGGGCCTCCCCCAAACTGTTACCACAAAGTTGGAGGCACTCAATTCTCCAGAATGTCATTGTATGGGTAGCATTAAGATTTCCCTTCACTGGAACTAAGGGGCCTTGCCCAAACTATGAAAAACAGCTCCAGACCATTATTCCTCCTCCACCAAACTTTACAGATGGCACTATGCATTCAGGCAGGTAGCATTCTCCTGGCATCCACCAAACCCAGATTGGTGGAAGCATGTGGTAGTCTGCAATCCTCCCCAGATCGGCAGAGGGGGCGGAGCAATGACCGGGATGGCTCGGAAGAGTGGGGTAATTGGCTGGATGAAATTTTTAGATATATTCTAATATTATTATTATATTTATTTGTTTATTTATATGAATATATATTTATATTATTTTTTCAGTTTTTATATATATTTATGCAAATATTTCGAACAGCCAGAACAGTCAGTTGTAGGTAGTCGGTACAGAAGTAGGTAACCAAGGGAGATCTGTGACATGGATATCAATCATTGCTGTATAAGCTAAAAGGTGAGTACACTTAAAGATCAAGGACACACCGCACACTTGCTCAGTTCACAAAACCGAGAGTTTTGCAAATAACCTAGATAGTTTAGCCTGTGGCATTTATTCTTAGTCGTAGCCTATGTGGAATTAATTTTGTGAACTGAGCAATTAAATGTGTGGGTCACCTTTTTTTTCCAGCCAGGAACAAGTAATAGCAAACAGCATCACAAGAACGAATACTGTACGGGATCTTCTGTTTCCAAATTACATGGTGCATTGAATGCAGTTAATTTAAGAAAATTTAATTTTGAAGTTTGCAGATTTGAAGTATACACTTTGTTCAGTTAAGCCACTATTATTTAATTTTAAAAACTGGATATTTTTTGAAGGTTGAAATTGTAAGTGTAGCAAGTAGGCTATGTAACTATTTGGAAGACTAACATGTTTTTGCCATGGATTTAGAGAGTTATGAGAAAATCTCATCATCACTGTTCTCCTCAGCAGAAGTAGGAGTTACCAGCAGTGGAGCGAAACTGCTGGTAACAGGCCTCTCCAGCAAGCTTCAGGCCATAACACACCTGAAAAATGGAGCTAAGGGTGATGAGAGATATTCTGTTTCTCAGCTTGTTCTTTACCACACTCCATGTGGAAGGTATGAGTTATTCCTGCTGCTCATTGCATCCAGTGTTTATGCTGTATTTCATACACATGTGTTTTCTCTACATTCAAACATTGTAAAGAACATGTTACAGTCATGTTCTGGTGTTGTGATTGTATAATCAGGAGACTATGTTGCCGTGGACTTCATTGTAAGATGTGTGAAGGCAATTGTTTGCCATATAATATGATGTTTGCTTACTTTTTTTAGGGAGTTGTTCCTTATCCAACGCAAGGGTCTAATGACAGGATGTTGTGTTGCTGTAAAGCCCCTTGAGGTAAATTTGTAATTTGTGATATTGGGCTATACACATAAAATTGAATTGACTTGACTGTGTATGACCTATGCCATGTTTAACTTTAGTCTATATTGCTTAGATAGATGCTTGAAGTTCATATGTAACAGAACACAGGTAGTGTGGTGACCCACATCTATATAACTAGAGACATTCACCTAAGAGGACAGTGTACCTTTAAGGGAAGAGGCGAGGGGTCAGATAATGCACTTCCGCTTCCGGTACACAGTTCAGTGTCGTTGTCGAACGTATGACATGCAAAGTTGGAGCTAGTAAACTACCTCGACTACGTCTACTCTCACGTCTCCTGTCTCGTTGTTTTCTAACTCCACATTGGTGACCCCGACGTGATCGAACTACTAATACGATAGTCCATGGGCCAGACGATATTTCGGTACACTCAAGGTGGCAAAACTTACTTATAATTTTTGAAAGGATCCATGTCTGTAGATGATATTTTGGTATGATAACCATTCCTGAGTGGCAGCTGTATCACAGTTATCAGCTCATGAAGTTAACCACCCACTAAACTAAATTGCATTTTAGACGCTGGTGCATATCCTGGTTTAGCCTCATGGTCAGGACATTTTTCAATGTTCTATAATATTGTCTTTGGTATCATTTTAAAGGGGACCTTCTTAGCTTTCATTCAAGCCCTGTTGTGGATATTTCTCACAAATATAGAGGTCACTTGAGCTCTTCAACCCGTCAATAACACACATCTTTCTGCAATGTTCGCCTAAACTATATACTTTCTTTTAGCCCTGTGGCATCTAGGAATATCAGGGACACAAAACACAAAAACTGGAATACTCACAGGACTGTAAAGATTCAGGAAATGTATAATATACCCATACTATTTCATTGTGTGAGGTGATTGTGAGCCTTAAATGAGAACTAGACCAAAGCCAGTTAGGTCACAAACTGGTCTCTATACATTTGTTTAAATACACAATCAAAATACATGATAAAAAGGAATACCATAGTGAGGTAATGAACTATTTTAATATTTTAAACAACATTGACATTTACATATACTTAGTCAATGATCCATGTAATCCCATATCATTAGTGGGTATATGTAATGGTAATGGGTAGGGTAATGGGTATATGTGAATATGGTTACATTATTGTTATCAAGCTCTGGGTAACCAAGTCCAGAATCAACATCCTGTGCATCAATAGACTACTACCACAGTAATACCATCAGAATCATCACACTGTCATTCATCAAACTGCTCGTTTCTCTCATCATCTGACTCCCCAAGTTCAAAGTCCAGTTCTGGACCATCCTGCTGTTTTTGGTTACTGCAGGTCTGTAACCTGCACATGTCTGTGCATGGAAGTCCATTTGACAGGCACATGCAGCTTGGCATTTTGCATGAATGCACACACTTGCATGTTAGCATTTCCAAGACCACATCTGGTGCAGGTGGGGAGCGCATCCAGTAAATGGCCAGCTTGCCTTCATCGTCTGTCCATCCATACTCAGTAGGGCTTGGCACCACAGGGTTAGCCTGCAGACAGCACTTCCATATTGCTGCCTGATAGTTGGCTCATTGAACATGCATAAAGAGACAGTCTCTACATGGTGGCAGCTGGCTGGACTCAACCTCTCCCCTTTTGGTGCAGAAGAGCTGGTAACGCAGTTTGTTCACCTCAGCAGTGCTGCTATTAGCAACATACATCCGACAGGTGAACTGCTCAATTTTCTGGAACAGCTCATCACTCACATTCCATGTCTGTCCCAGTTGACTAAAAGTCTCTTGGCAGGAAGTGTGCTTTCTCACTATCTTCAGGGCATTCAGCTTCCCTCGACCAGCGAATGCACTGACAGTGTCGCAGCCTGTGAAGGCATGTAAGCCAATTAGGCTGTCACAGATGCTGTCTCCAAGTGAACTTGCCAGTTTGGTGATGTCGACAAACCGTGTGCGGTTCTGAGTCCCACACTTCTGGTAGATGGGACAGGTGATGTCCTTCTGGAAGCCAAGACAAAGCACCATGACATCAGTGTCCTCAGCTGTGATGATAACTGACTTTGAGCCCGCATTTGCTGCATGCAATGCATGCAGGAGCAGACGGGTGTCAGCTTCTTCATGTGTGGAGTGCAGTTCTGCTGCTTCCTCACACCCATCTTCTGTCAACTTGTAGCAGGTTTCCTCACAGGTCATGTACAACACCTTGCCATGCAGCATAGCTCTGTATCGTGGGAGTTTCCACTCTTCCACCAGAAACTTGATGAGACTGGTCTTGTTGGAGGAACTGCACAGAAATGTTCTCCACTGCTGGACGTGGTGTCCCCCTGCAAGATTCTTGTACTGGAGAGTGATGTCTCCACCCCGGTTCAGTCGTTCAGCATCTTTGATCGAAGTCTGGTGATAGACATCAAAAACAACATCAATCCTCCCACTCTGTGCTCCCTCATGGAGGACCTGGGTCAAGGCTGACTCTGCCACCTGTGCAAAGGTTTTGTTGTTGCCATTCATTTTTTGGACCAGGCTCATCCCATCAATGATGGAAGTAGATGGGATTGGGATGTCTTCTGCAGGAGATACATTCTTTTCAAGCTCTCTGGCAAGTGCAGCCTTGTTTGTTTTTCGTAAGGACCCATCAGCATTTGCCAGTGCCCATGGTAGTGGGCCCAATGGGTAGGCAAGGACATCCTTCAGATTCACCTTCCTGCTTTCAGCCACCAGGATCATGTGACTGAAAAGGTTTCTATCTGCCTTCAGAACCACATCCTGTGCTTTCTTTCCATGAGCTTGTTTTGTGCTGACATTGGAGAATGTTTTCAGACTTTGCTTGGTCATCTTGTCGTGGAATTTCACAGGTGATGGGTCTGCATCTAACCGTGTTTGCTGGAATGCTTGGTAGGCCTCTTCTCCTTTCTCAAGAGCTCTCAAGAGATCTATGGTCACATCAGGTGGAGCCATGTTGCCAGTGGAGAGGCTAACCAAATCAATCTCATCAGGGGACATAGGATTGAGCCAGTTATTCTCCATAAGGTCCATGAGAGACTGGACATCTGCTTCATCTCTCTTGATCCTTGGACTCTGTAGATCTGGATGAGACCATTTGCACCTGCCTTGACCTGTCAGGTCTCTCAGCTGTCTGAGGTACATGCTTCTATACTCAGCTGTGAGATAATATTTGGTCACAGCTCCTGGCTTCAAGCTGAATCCCTTTGTCCCTCCAGCTGTTTGGGTGTCTTTGTTCACCGTTTCTTCTATAGCTTGGTCAACAGGGATTTGGCCAAAGGGATTGGTGGAGCCCAGTTGGACTGAGAAGCCTCCTTCCATGAATTCTGTGTACACATCTGGGTGTGTGATGGGCAGCTCAGACATCTGGGCGTAGTAGTAGGGGAGGTAGCGTGCATAATTCATCCTGTCATAAGCAAAGCACCATGGGATCATTGCTTGAATGCTAGCCAAGTGTAGCATCCAGTCTCCCTCTCTGGATGCTCGGATGAGCCCCAACAAGATTTCAACCATGTCCAAATAGGACATCCAGAAGTTCGAGAGGCTGCCGTTTCCACCTCTAAGGAACTCACGGTAGACTTCAAATAGATCCATGATGCGTGTACAAGAGCTGTTCTCGAGGACCTCCTTCAAAGCATGTTGTGAGACTTCTTTCCCAAGGCTGTCAATGGTCTTCAGTGTCTCATTCAGGTGAACCATGTCATTCCTGTGAGTTTCTTCCAACCAGGACAGGAAACCATTCAAGGTCAGTCGCATGAGAGCCTCATACAGGAGCTTGTGTAGTCGCACTGCCCTGTTGTACTTGCGGCCATCCATAACACCAGCAATTGAGCCTTCTGCAATCATGCCAGACTCAATGCAGAGGTCTTTGAGTCCAGCATCTTGGAAACGCTTCCCTATTATTGCCAGCAGTGTGCAGATGGTGTGGAATACCCCAAGCCTAACGATGATATCATGGAACTTGTCATGGTGTTTCCATGTGATCTCGACAGCCTTCGCATACAGGGCTTGGTCAAAGACACAGACAATCTTCCTCAGGCCAAAGCACTGCATGATGCTCAGTGACTGGTTAAGCACCTCGTTGACGGTAGACATTTGTGTCGCTGGAGCATTGATGGTAGGCAGATAGCCTATATTGTCGGGGATGACCGTCATCTCTCCTCGAGTCAGGATGTTGAAGCCTGTCCAGCTGCTGACTGACTGTTCTTCTTGTTGTGACATGCGTGCTAGGACCCAAAGAAGGTTTTTCTCTCTGGCAAGCTTAGTATTGGCTGCAGTATCGGCATCTGACTTTTTGCTTTGTGGTGGCCCTACCCGTTGTCCAGCATTGTAAGTTGGTAACATTGGTGGGGGTCCATCAATGCTTCTCTTCTTTGTTTTGGGAACAGTGGGCATGGGTTGGACAGGAAGTGGGTTGACTGGCTTTGCTTGCACAGCAATCCCATTGACTCTGTGAGATGTTCCCTCACCACTGACAGTTTCTTCAAGACGGTCGATATTGTCCCAGGCTAAAGTTGTGAATATGCCAGGATGGATGTTAGCTGGAAGGGCAATGCCACTCCCTGATGATGAGAGTTTCTGGAGACACAGGGCAGTGTTGATCTCTTCCATCTGTGAATAGGACACACTGTGACCAAGTCGGTTGAGGATGTTTATCAACTCTACATTTCCTGTCAACGATTTGACACTGAATGGCAGAACAATGTGCTTGGAAGGCTTGGTATTTCCACATGTCACTGCATATACTATGTCATGGCCAAATGACTGCAGAAGGCACTGCACTCTCTGGGATGCATGATCAGGATCATTTGAGCCTGTGAGTAGAGAGTACAGGAAGATAATGAGCGACTCTGGAATGGTAGGACATTCTGCTTCTGGTTTGACTTCAGGCGGCCAGGTTTGAGGAACATCTTGACTTTTAATGTCTGCTCTCAATTTGATGGCTGCTTTGGCTATAACATCTTGTGCACTGACACTTTTCAGGGTCTGCAGCTCCCTTTTGAGAGACTGATTTTCTTTGGCAAGTTCCCTCATGGACAAGTTATCGGGATAGAGGAGGAATTTTCCTTTCTCATCAGGGAATATCTGCAAGGCTCCAGCAAACTCACTCTCCAGGTTTTGCCTTATGTGCTTCTTGGTTGATTCCTTGACTTGGGCAATGCCTTGGGAGTTCATTGAAGCTACCAGTCTAGAAGAGAGATCAGTCATTGTCATCACTTGAGGATTGCCAAAAAGCTCCATCCTGATGAAGAGGAACAGCTCATTGTATGCCTTATTCACAGCAGCTTCATACTGGGCTGCAGCATCATCATCTTCATTGCTGGCAACCTCTCCTTTGGAAACCTCTTCTTTGGTGTAAAGTCTATAGCATGACCTGTGGTAGTGCCCTTCAGCTGCTACAAGGTCTCTACTCACAATGGCAAGGATTCTGCTGTCCCTTTTCTTTGTGGCTGCACTCCTGATCTTTGCATCAGCTCGCAGTTCTCGACACTGCACCAGTACTTCTCTCGTATTCTGTCTCTTGGAATATTTGCTGTTTTTCTGACAAAATATGCACTCTGCATCATAAGTCCTAGATGTACTTGGAGCATGTCGAGCTACTCTCTTAGATTGTTTCTCTTCAGCAGAGACACAACTTTTCTTTTCTTTTGCAAGGAGGCCATCAAGAATTTGCTTCATCGTGAAGATACTGCGACACTTTCTGTGGTAGTAGATTGCTGGAATCTGTCCCTCAGGAATGTCTTTTGCCAGTTTCAAAACTGGTGCATGATTTCGTATCTGAGCTGCCCTGAGCAGAGTTCTCCATGAGTCGACACTTTGTAGTGAAACCAGCTTATCTGTATCATCAGAACAGTGGATAATGCACTCCACCCGTGGGCGCTTTGGTATTGGGTAAAAACTTGCTTGTTCACCAGTGGCCATATTCAGTCAGTTTTCACCTGCCACATACAAACAAATACATGTAACTTAGGTGTATGAACACTACTAAAACAAAGTTTACTTTGCTTCACCAGCGTCATATTACCATTATTTATCTTACATAGCCACAAATAGATACATTACCTAGTTGTTATGCAACAGCTGTATTTTGTCCACATGAGGCCGCTAAAATCAACACAAGATGAAAGTTCCTCGTAGCCACTTTAACTAATCATATTAACATATACATTAAAAGAACATGCTAACATTATGGGAAATTAGCTTACAATCTTCTCCAGAGTGAGACAAGAAGATAGATACCAGTTTCCTCTATATGTGTTTAGTAGAAAGCTATCTGGCTGCACGTTAGCCTAGCTTAGCACAATGAATGGAAGTACACAGTACTGGTTATCCTTGGTTGTTGGGCCAACTAAGAACTGTCCCAGAGTTTAAGCTAGGCTAATCAGTACCAGGGGTGTTGAAATGCTATATTTGTAAAAATCTGGGCAAATACACAATCGTGAGAGGCACAGAAACAGGTTTCCTGAAAGAAAAATGAAATAGCTGCTCATTTGGAAAGGTTATCATGTATTATTTTACTTCTGTTAGTGTATCAAATAAAATGGCACCAGTGAAGTTGTGTCACCTTGGGTGATATCGATATCTGGTCTGACCCATGGACTAACTGGCTTTGGTCTAGTTAGTTTCTTAGTAATAATGCCCTTCTAATTTAAGGTTCACAATCACCTCACACAATGAAATAGTATGGGTATATTATACATTTCCTGAATCTTTACAGTCCTGTGAGTATTCCAGTTTTTGTGTTTTGTGTCCCTGATATTCCTAGATGCCACAGGGCTAAAAGAAAGTATATAGTTTAGGCGAACATTGCAGAAAGATGTGTGTTATTGACGGGTTGAAGAGCTCAAGTGACCTCTATATTTGTGAGAAATATCCACAACAGGGCTTGAATGAAAGCTAAGAAGGTCCCCTTTAAAATTATACCAAAGACAATATTATAGAACATTGAAAAATGTCCTGACCATGAGGCTAAACCAGGATATGCACCAGCGTCTAAAATGCAATTTACTTTAGGGGGTGGTTAACTTCATGAGCTGATAACTGTGATACAGCTGCCACTCAGGAATGGTTATCATACCAAAATATCATCTACAGACATGGATCCTTTCAAAAATTATAAGTAAGTTTTGCCACCTTGAGTGTACCGAAATAGGAAATTTTGGGCTCTGGCCCATCGACTACGAGTATGTCTGACAACGACGACGCCGGTGCTAACAACATGGCTATTGCTAACGCTAGCATTTACACCGCTACTGTGAAGCTACCCGACTTTTGGCAGCATAATCCACGGCCGTGGTTTCAACATGTGGAAGCCCAGTTCCAGCTGAGAGGGATAACGCAGGATGCAACGCAGTACTTCCACGTAGTGGCGGCGTTAGACGCATCGACAACGGCGCGAGCAATGACACTGTTGGAAGCTCCGCCAGCTGCTGGCAAGTACGATGCTATAAAGACATTCCTCCTGAAACTATTTGAACTGTCGGAGCTGGAGAAAGCAGACCGTTTACTGTCCCCGAATGGCCTCGGCGACGGCAAACCGTCTGAGTTAATGGAAAAAATGCTGTCTGTGCTGGGATCGGCTGATCCGGCCTTTCTTTCCACACACATTTTTCTGAGGCAGCTCCCCGCACCTGTACGCACAGCACTGGCCAGTTCTCCTCTCGCCGCCTCCAAGGACTACCGTTCTCTGGCTGCTGAAGCAGACAGGGTTTTCCTGGCCAACCGGCAACAGTTTGTGCATGCCCTGCTACCCCGCCAGACCGCCCCTCCACCACCTGTGTACGACTATATGGACACCGCAGCTGCGGTGACAGCCCGCCGCCAACCTGACGACGGGCTCTGTTATTACCATGCCAGGTTTGGGGCAAAAGCAAAAGGGTGTCGCAAACCCTGCAGTTACAGGGTTCAGGGAAACGCCAAGGCCGGCGCTCGTTAACGGCTATGGGCGCCGGCCGTAACTGCAAGCTGTTGTTCATCAGAGACTCCTTGTCGGGCCAGCGGCTGCTGGTTGACTCTGGCGCTCAACGCAGCATTCTACCAGCACAAGCTGTGGACACGATGACCGACAGTCACGGCCCCCAGATGGACGCCGCCAACGGCACGTCCATTCGGACGTACGGTATCAGACATGTGGACGTGTGTTTTGGCGGCCGACGTTTCGGCTGGGACTTTGTGATGGCTGCTGTATCCACCCCGCTCCTAGGTGCGGATTTCCTCTGTGCTTTCAACCTGCTGGTGGATGTTAAAAACTGTCGCGTGATTGATGCCGTCTCTTTTACGTCATACCCCTGCACGCTTGGGGGGGCTGGAGCGCTGTGCCTCGCTAACACACTCTCCACCGGGGATCCATACCAACGCCTGCTCGCAAATTTCCCCGAGCTCACCACACCCACCTTCTCCTCGGCGGTGGCCAAGCACGGCGTGGAACATCATATCACCACAGTGGGCCCCCCAGTTTACGCCCGGGCCCGACGCCTCGCCTCGGCCAAGCTCGCAATAGCCAGGGAGGAGTTTTCGACTATGGAGCGCCTTGGCATTGTCCGCCGTTCTGACAGCCCGTGGGCTTCCCCTCTTCACATGGTTACTAAGGCCAACGGGAGTTGGCGCCCGTGCGGGGACTACCGTCGCCTAAACAATGCCACGACCCCCGACCGGTACCCCATACCGCACATACAAGATTTCTCTACCCACCTGGCGGGCGCTGCCATCTATTCCAAAATCGACTTAGTGCGGGGGTATCACCAAGTGCCGGTCCACCCACTGGATGTCCCAAAAACGGTTGTCATCACACCCTTTGGGCTCTTTGAGTTCTTACGTATGCCTTTCGGCCTTAAAGGGGCGGCGCAGACGTTTCAGCGCCTTATGGATTCTGTGCTCCGCGACATGCCATTTTTGTTTGTGTACTTAGACGACATCCTCGTGGCCAGCGCGTCGGCGGAGGAACACATGACGCACCTCAGACAGCTGTTTGACAGGCTCAGCGAACACGGCCTCATCATCAACCCAGCTAAGTGTCAGTTCGGGGAGTCGTCCATCACCTTCCTCGGGCACCACATCACTCCACAGGGGGCCGTTCCCCTCCCTGCCAGGGTTGAGGCTGTCACCATGTTCCCCCATCCCCGCACTGTACAGTCGCTGCAGGAATTCTTGGGCATGGTGAACTTTTATAACCGTTTCCTGTCCCGTGCCGCCCACATCATGCGTCCCCTGTATGAGGCCCTGCGGGGTAAGAAGTCTAAGTACGAGCTGGACTGGTCTTCGGGGATGGACGAGGCTTTTGTGGCCGCCAAGACCGCGCTGGCCAACGCTGCGCTGCTAGCTCACCCGTCGCCTGCCGCCCCCATAGCCCTTACAACGGATGCCTCCGACTACGCCGTGGGGGCCGTGTGTGAGCAGTGGGTGGGGGGGCTGGCAGCCGTTGGCGTTCTTCAGTAAACAACTCCGTGAGAGCGAGCGCAAATACAGCACCTTTGATAGGGAACTACTGGGTCTCTTCCTCGCAACCAGACACTTTAGGTTCCTATTGGAGGGCCGACAGTTCACCGCTTTCGTGGACCACAAACCGCTGACGTTCTGTATGGCCAAAACCTCAGAACCGTGGTCTGGGCGTCAGCAGCGCCATCTCGTGGCGGTTTCCGAGTTCACCACGGACATACAACACGTGTCGGGCAAGGATAACTTCGTCGCCGACTGCCTTTCACGGGCGGTTGTTAACGCCGTTCACTTGGGACTCGACTACGCCGCTATGGCAGCGGACCAAGCCAAGGACGCGACCGTTCAAGACTACCGGTCGACCCCTATGGCGCTACGGCTGGAGGACGTGACGTTCGACGCGGCCAACACCACCCTCCTCTGTGACATCTCCACCGGTCAACCGCGCCCCCTGGTGCCTACTTCCTGGCGGCGCCGAGTTTTCGACACCGTCCACGGCCTTTCCCACCCGGGAGTGAAGGCCTCGACCAAGCTGGTGAGCGTCAAGTTTGTTTGGCCTGGGCTCCGTAAGGATGTTAGAGCCTGGGCCGGCTCATGTGTGGCGTGCCAACGCGCCAAGGTGCACCGCCATACCAAGGCCCCTTTGGCGCCGTTTGTGGTTCCAGAGAGGCGGTTTGACCACGTCAATGTTGACCTGGTGGGTCCCCTGCCCCCCTCCCGTGGTTATACGTTCCTCCTCACTATTGTGGACAGGGCCACCAGGTGGCCAGAGGCTATTCCCTTGTCCTCCACGACGGCAGCAGAGGTAGCACGGGCGTTCATCGGCTGCTGGGTGGCCCGTTTCGGCACGCCGGGTGACATCACGAGCGACCGGGGCTCCCAGTTTACCTCGGAGCTCTGGACGGCGGTCGCTGAGCAGATCCACCGCACTATGGCGTACAACCCGCAGAGCAATGGACTTTGTGAGCGGTTCCATCGGGACATGAAAGCCGCTCTGCGGGCAAGCCTCACTGGCTGCGACTGGATGGACCGGCTCCCATGGGTCATGCTCGGCCTGCGTTCGGCCCCGAAGGAAGACCTCCAGACCTCCTCCGCTGAGCTGGTGTATGGCCAGCCCCTGCGAGTTCCGGGGGAGTTTCTTCCGGATGCTACGGCTCCCTGGTCGGCCGCCTCTCACCTCAGTGCGTCCCGGAGTGCTGCCGGTGCCTTCGCTCCCGTTCCGATGTCTCAACACTGCCTCCCCCGGTCCTACGTCCCCAAGGATCTGCCATCGGCGAGGTACGTCTTCATTAGGCACGACAGCCATCGGTCCCCGCTGCAGCCCCCATACGACGGGCCCTTCCGCGTCCTGGAGGCGGGGGATAAGAACTTTGTGGTGGACATGGGGGGCAGGCCGGAGCGGGTCGCTATAGACCGTCTCAAGCCCGCTCACTTGGACATTGGGGAGCCAATGCAATTGGCCCTACCCCCGCGGCGGGGACGCCCTCCTAGGTCGGCCCCGGCACCTGCCTCTGTTCCTGCTTCGGCCCCGCCTATGGCCCGGGTTTCGGCCCCATCTGTTTCCCCTCCTGTGAAGCGCAGCCGTTATGGCCGCAGGGTCCGCCCCCCGACTCGTCACTTGTTTTCCCCGTGACTTTGCACTATGTCATTGACTGTTCTGTTGTAGAGTCTATTTTTATGTTCATGACTTGCGCTTTTGCTGTTTTGCATTGTTTTGTGTAGGTGAATTCTGGGGGGGCCTGTGTGGTGACCCACATCTATATAACTAGAGACATTCACCTAAGAGGACAGTGTACCTTTAAGGGAAGAGGCGAGGGGTCAGATAATGCACTTCCGCTTCCGGTACACAGTTCAGTGTCGTTGTCGAACGTATGACATGCAAAGTTGGAGCTAGTAAATTACCTCGGCTACGTCTACTCACACGTCTCCTGTCTCGTTGTTTTCTAACTCCACAGTAGTGTTAGAAAGTCTCGTCTACATGTTAACAAATAAAGGCATATTGTTAACTGTTACATGATAGCAGAGGAATGTGTGAGAAACTCACTGAGTGTAGCAAAGTCTGTACAAAGTAACTGGAGAAATGACCTTGGTGGGATGTGAGCTGGAAAGCGTGAGATAACGGCGGGAAGAACAGACAACTGCCCTATAAGAGAGACTGTACTGTACTGATCGGCGCACATGTGGATGGAAAGATTGCCCTCATAATGACCTATTATATAATCCAGCGGTCCCCAACCCCCGGGCCGCGGACCGGTACCGGTCCGTGGGTCATTTGGTACCGGGCCGCAGAGAAAGAATAAATAACTTACATTATTTCCGTTTTATTTATTATCTGAGGCTGAACGATGTTTTATTTTGAGAAATGACCGGATTCCCTCTGTTGCATCCGTCTATGACTCACTCTTGACGCTTGTCTCGGTCACGTGATACGTTGCCACTAAAATTAAACCCACAAGCTAGCAAAATGAGTAAAAAACAAACGTCTTTGGAACGTTTCTTTGCGAAGGGGAAAAGGCCCAGTGAGGAGACAGAAGAAGAGCCTACGACTTCCAAGAAAAAGAACGCTGCATTTAACAGACAATACCAGGAGTCCTACGTAAAATATGGATTTATCGCGACAGGTGATTCCCGCGCACCAAGCCCGCTCTGCATAATATGCGGCGACCGGCTCTCTAATGAGGCAATGAGCCTTCAAAACGGCTTCGCCACTTGGAGACCAAGCACCCTGCATTAAAAGACAAGCCTTCGGAGTATTTTGAAAGAAAAAAGCATGAACAAGAAGGACAGAGGCAATTACTGAGGGCCACCACATCAACAAATGTGAGTGCACTGAGAGCATCACACTTGGTGGCTAATCGTATTGCTAAGGCTAAGAAGCCATTCACCATTGTTGAAGAATTGATCCTGCCCACCACTAAAGACATTTGCCGTGAACTTCTAGGAGAGGCTGCGGTTAAAAAGATAGCACAGGTGCCTCTTTCGGCCAGCACCGTCACTCGGCACATTGAGGAAATAGCAGAGGACATTGAGACACAATTGTTGGAGAGGATTAATACATCACCGTGGTACGCACTCCAGGTTGACGAGTCTACAGATATTGACAACAAGGCAATACTACTTGTTTATGTGCGATATCTTTATCAGGAGGATGTGCATTGTTGCATTGTTCATATTTATGTCACGGATGTCTAGCTACATACTTGTTTGGTATGTTAATATACTTTTGTAGAGTTAGACTGCAGGAGCAAACATTAGACGTCCAGTCGTACTTGGTGGGGCAGGAAGAGAACTTTATTGCACATGCGCAGAAGTCATACACACACACATGGATACCCGCAAGGACCAAAATAGCTGCTTATAGCGCAGTAAATAATACAGTGGCTGACTGGCTGTATATGTGAGACTGCACATTATGTTCAACACCCTCACTCAGGCTCACCTTTACAGACTTACATGAAAAGAAAAACAGGTCTTCCTTAAAACATAAATTACCTATGCTGGTAATTAACATAACATAACATAACGGTAACATTATTCCTTGAATAACAACTCAGGAAAGCCCCAACTTTATTGTTGTCTGATACTTCTGGGTTATCTATGTTTCCCCAAACAAATAACATCTGAACTTCTCAAACTTTGCTTTTGTCAGTGGTTTGGTCAACACGTCGGCCATCATTTTTTCTGTGGGACAGTATTCAATGGATATTTTACCATCAATATGTGCGGCTCGCACAAAATGATATTTAATATCAACATGTTTGCTCCGTTGCCTACATACTGGATTTTTGGACAGAGCAATCGTCCCCTGATTGTCTTCGAATATTCTCACTGGTGTGTGCTGCCTATCCTTATTCATCCCTTGAAGTAATTGAACTAGATATAGGCTCTCTTGGGCAGTGGCTGCTAGAGCCATGTACTCTGCCTCGCATGTTGACAAAGCCACTGTTGGTTGTTTCCTAGTCTTCCAGGATACAACTGGACCCTCTTTGACCAAGCTAAAACAGTACCCAGTAGTACTCCTCCTGTCATTTTGGTCTGACGCCCAGTCGGCATCACTATAACCCTCTAGTGTAAGGTCTTTGTCACTTCTTTTGTAACATAGCTCATATTCAATTGTGCCCTTCAAGTAACGTAGCACCTGTTTAGCTGTTACCCAGTGTTGTTGTTTTGGCTGTGCTAAGTGTTGTGACAACTTGCTGACCACCCAGCTTAGGTCTGGTCTAGTAGAGGTCATTATGTAGATCAGACTGCCAACTATCTCTCTGTAACCTGTGGCATCTACAACCTCACTCTCCTCATCAAAATTTAGCTTTTGCTCACAGGGTGTTGACCTCGGTTTACAGTCGGACATGCCAAACCTCTGTAGCACCTTTGCAATGTGTCTTGCCTGACTCATCTTGATTTCTCCCTTTTTCTGTGTGAAATCAATACCCAAGAAATGTTTAAGCTCCCCTAGATCCTTCATTTTGAACTTCATTTTCAACATTTCCTTTACCTCACTGATCAAGTCGTTGTTGTTGGCTGCAATTATTAAATCGTCCACCCAAATAATCAGGATCACCTTCTTATTTTCAGATTGTTTATCATATACACAATTGTCGGCCGCATTCTGGATAAATCCGTTTTCTACTAGGTGATCATGTAGGAGTTTGTTCCAGTTGCGCCCTGATTGTTTCAGGCCATACAACGACTTGTTCAGCTTACAAACCAAACGATCATCAGTGTTGGACTCAACTATGAATCCCTCCGGCTGTTCTATATACACCTCACAGTCCATCGGGGCATGTAGGTACGCCGTTTTCACGTCCATCTGATGGAGCACTAAGTCGTCTTGTGCCGCCATCTGCATCAGAATTCTCACTGACGTCATGTTAGTAGTTGGGGAGAATGTCTCTTTATAATCTATCCCCTCTATCTGGCTATAGCCCTTAGCTACATATCTAGCTTTGTATGTTTCAGATTCATCATGGTTCTTTTTAATCATAAAGACCCAGCGACCTCCCACAACAGTTTTCCCTTTAGGAAGTGTGGTCAATGTGAACGTTTCGTTCTCTTTTAAAGAGTTAATCTCTTCTTCCATTGCGTTAGCCCACTTCTGAGACTTATTAGAGCTCATGGCCTCCTTGAATGTGTTTGGTACCCCAACTAGAGCTCTATAAAAATAATCCACATCTTGCTCGTCAGTACATTCTGCTTTACACTGGTATTCTTCAAGATATTTTGGGGTCTTCCTCTCTCTAGTTGGGTAGCGGTTTCTGCCCTCACTATCCCCCTGGTTATTAGAAAGTGTACCACTTTCACCTCCTGTACCTGTAATCTGGGGCTGCTCATCAGTCCTAACTGGTACTACATCAGGCTCGTATGAGTCTATATCCTCATAGCTGTCTCCATCGTTGTGTGGACCTGTTTGTGTCTGGCAGTCTCTGTTGCTCTTCTGTATGAACTTAACTAATCTATGCTTTGACACTTTTCCTGTTTTTGGATAATATACATTGTATGCAGGGCTGTATTTATCATATCCTATGAAAATGCCCTTCTCGCACCTTGGATCCAGTTTCTTTTTGTCTTGTCTATAGGCATAGCACTCAGTGCCAAAAACCATCATATGGGAAATATTTGGTGTTCTCCCTGTGAAAGCACTGTATGGGGTTTGCATAAATCGCTTACAATAGCACCTGTTGCGTATCTGTGCAGCTGTCTGCACCGCAAACCTCCATAGCTGATTTGGCATCTTACTTTCTAGCAGCATACATCGTGCCATGTCAAATAATGTTCTCCAGTTTCGTTCTGCCGTGCCGTTCTGATGCGGCGAGTAGGGGGCACTAGTTTGGTGACTAATTTTATTTTCTCTCAGCAGATCTTGGAAACATCCTCCAGTGAACTCGGTACCATTGTCAGACCTAATGGTTTTCACCTGCCCAAAGGAGGCAGTGTCAGCTAAGAATTTTTCGGTAGCCTTAGCTGTATCACTCTTTGACCTCATGAAATATGTCCATGTCATACTGCTATAGTCATCTGTGAAAGCTATGGTGTATTTATACCCATCTTTATCAGTAGGCTCGATCGGGCCGCACAGATCTGTATGGACTAGTTCAAGTATTCCTTTAGCTTTGCTATCAGCCTGTCTATTTCTAGACTCCACAAATTTTCCTTGTGTACATGTTTCACAGTTGAAGTTAGATTTGTCATTTTTCCCCTTAATCATCATTCCTTCAACTACACCTTCTAGTCTTGAAACATCATCTAAGTTACAATGACCAAGGATTCTGTGCCACGTTTCAATATCATGACATCCTTTGTATCCGTCAACATTATCATCAGTATTATTAGCTGTAGACAAATAATACAGTTTCCCAAATACTTCAATGTTAAACTTGGTACCCTCGTTTTTATACCCCATCCAATTTTCACCTTCCTTGAAGTGGATTTCTGCTCCGTTACTTGAGGCTGCTTTAACGGAAAAAATGTCCTGAGGAAACGTCGGGATATACAGGGCCCTCTTCAGTCGTGCTGTCACCTTTCTTCCTTCGCTGTCAATTAAGGTGACTTCAGCTTCTCCTCTGGCCTTGGCAACTCCGGTAGCCTTTGTCCCGTCTGCAAGTTCAATCACGTGACTCTTGGGCTTAAAGCCTTTATCGACTGTTTTGAACTTTGTAAAGTCATTTATCATGTGTGACGTCGCGCCACAGTCGACCATCAAACCTCTGTTGTTGACAGTCCGCCTCACCGGCCTGGTGTCCTCTTTCATCTTGAAGCAATATGACCTGCCTTCCCGGTCATCGGCGTCCGCCTCTATTTCTCGGTGGGTGCCGTCTGTCTCTCGGTGCGCTCCCCAGCGTCCGTCCTGGTCCCCCGCTGCACCCTGCTCTGCTCCGGTCACTCCCGCGATGGCGTCTCGCTGCTTCCCCCGGCCTCGCGCGTCTCTCCTGCGTTCCGCTCTTCTTGGTTCAGGCATGCTCGTACATGTTCGAGACATGCCCTTTTTTGTGGCATCTGAAGCACTCAATTTCGGCCATGCTCTTTCTCTCTCTACCTCTTCCACGAGAGGTGGTGGCTGCTGTGGCAGCTATTATCACACTGTCCCCGTCATCACCATTACTCGGCTTGTACCTTTCTGTGTCTTCAAAGCTCCTTAGTTTTGCCTTAAATTCACTGAATGCCAGGCTGTCACTACTCTGAGTAATATGAACCACGAACGGTTTGAAAGAGTCCGGCAGTCCTTTCACTACCATTCCCACTTGCAACCCGTCACTTGTGTTCTCGTCGGCTCCTTTCAACGATGAGAATATTGTCTCTGCACGAACAATATACTCCGTGACGGTCTCGTTGCTTTCCATGCGAAGAGCTGAGAGTTCACAATATAAACTCACCACGCGCGGTTTCCCTTTGCCCGCGTAATGTTGCCGAAGTATCTTCAATGCCGCCCTACCGTCGGCTGCTGCATCCCGCATAATTAGTGACAAGCTCTTGTTGTCTAAAACTTGCACCAGCTCCGCGTACGCTTCTCTGTTTTTCTTGACGTCTGCTTCTCTCAACTGGACAGCATTTTCGCCCGCAGCGATAACTGGCACGTTCAGTAGAGTCTCGCTGAGTCCTCTCAACTCCATGTGGGCTAGGAAGCGAGTTTCCCATAACTCGTATCCTCTCTCGTCGCCGTCGAACAAAAGTCTATTAAATCGCTGACTAGACATGGCACTGGGCCCATAACCTGTTGCATTGTTCATATTTATGTCACGGATGTCTAGCTACATACTTGTTTGGTATGTTAATATACTTTTGTAGAGTTAGACTGCAGGAGCAAACATTAGACGTCCAGTTGTACTTGGTGGGGCAGGAAGAGAACTTTATTGCACATGCGCAGAAGTCATACACACACACACATATGGATACCCGCAAGGACCAAAATAGCTGCTTATAGCGCAGTAAATAATACAGTGGCTGACTGGCTGTATATGTGAGACTGCACATTATGTTCAACATGCATGATGAGGATATGTTATGTGCACTATCGTTGCCAACCAAAACCACAGCCGCAGAACTATTCAAGTCGCTGGATGATTATATATCAGGAAAACTGAAATGGTCCTTTTGTGTCGGCATATGCACAGACGGAGCTGCTGCCATGACCGAACGGCTGTCTGGTTTAACTACTCGGATTAAGGAGGTTGCACCTGAATGTGAGTCTACGCATTGTGTCATTCACAGGGAAATGCTGGCTAGCCGAAAAATACCACCGGAACTTAACAGCGTATTGAATGATGTCGTTAAAGTTATTAACCACATCAGAGCACGCGCCCTTAACTCGCGCCTGTTCGAGCAGCTTTGTGAGGAGATGGACGCGGAGTACAGACACCTTCTCTTATACACAGAAATAAGATGGTTATCCCGAGGGAGATCGCTGGCCAGAGTGTTTGAATTACGAGAGCCGCTGCAGAGATTTCTCTCAGAAAAAAAGTCACCGCTGGCAGCACATTTCAGTGACGAGGAATGGGTCGCAAAACTCGCTTACTTGTGCGACATATTCAACCTGCTCAATGAACTCAATCGGTCACTTCAGGGGGAAATGACAACTGTCTTCAAGTTGGCAGATAAAGTAGCTGCATTTAAAGCCAAACTGGATTTGTGGGGACGGCGCGTGAACAGAGGTATATTTGACATGTTTCAAACATTCGCGGGGATTTTGGAAGAGACTGAGACCGAGCCTTCATTCTCCCAGCTGGTGCACGATCAACTGTCTTTGCTTTTAAAAGAGTTTGAGCGCTACTTCCCAACCACAAAAGACCCACGAACTGCCAAGGAATAGATCCGCAACCCATTTGTCAACAAACCAGGTGAATCCAGCATGTCTATGCAAGAAGAAGATCAACTGCTGCTGGAGATCGCAAATGGCGGCGGCCTTAAAAGTATTGTAACGTGCATGGATAAGTAGACACGCTGGCCGCTGGCTCGCGGGTCTGACCCTTTAGTCGAGCGGTTAGCGATCCCTCCTGCGGTGCGGGCGATACGGGTTCGCTTCCCGGCCGCGGCAGTTCCTGTGGTTGCGTTGTCCCCCGAATTCGCTACAGTATGTTCGAGACAACAACTCTGCCGGTGTTCTGGATTAAAGTCATGGCAGAATACCCTGAGATCGCCACAGCAGCACCGAAAACCCTGTTGCCATTTCTGACATCCTATTTGTGTGAAGCGGGATTTTCTGCAGTGACAGCAACCAAAACAAAATTACGGAGTAGACTGGACATAAGCAATACACTTCGGGTGTCATTGTCTCCCATTACCCCTAGATGGGACCGTCTCGTTGCAGAGAAACAAGCTCAAGGCTCCCACTGATTTAGCGTTATGGTGAGTTGTATTTTCATGCAATTTATATTTGTTTTTGTGTTGTATCTTATTTTGAGCTTTCACAGCTGACTATAGCAGTATGACATGGACATATTTCATGAGGTCAAAGAGTGATACAGCTAAGGCTACCGAAAAATTCTTAGCTGACACTGCCTCCTTTGGGCAGGTGAAAACCATTAGGTCTGACAATGGTACCGAGTTCACTGGAGGATGTTTCCAAGATCTGCTGAGAGAAAATAAAATTAGTCACCAAACTAGTGCCCCCTACTCGCCGCATCCGCATTTGCATTGTCCGCTGACGTTCTGTACTCTATACTGTAGTCATAAGCCATAAGCCTCAGTGCCCATCTCTGCATACGCAAAGCGGCTAGTGTAGGGATTTCTGACTTGGGTCCTAAGATGGCAAGGAGGGGTTTGTGGTCAGTTATTAAACTGAATTTGCGGCCATAGAGATATTTATGAAATTTGGTCACGCCAAATATTATGGCCAACGCCTCCTTCTCTATCTGACTATATTTACTCTCTGCCTCTGTCAACGTACGTGACGCAAAGGCGATTGGTTTCTCGTCCCCATTTTCCATTATGTGTGACATTACCGCACCTATCCCATAAGGGGATGCGTCACAAGCTAATCTCAGTGCTTTCTGCGTGTCGTAGTGTACTACTACTGAGCTTTTCACTAACTGTTCTTTGGCAGCCTTGAATGCTGCTGCACACTCTGGTGTCCATTTCCATTCGACTTCCTTCTTCAGGAGTTGGTGTAGTGGCTGCAATACGGTCGACAGATCTTTCATGAAACGGCCATAATAGTTTAACAGTCCTAGGAATGACCGTAGCTCTGTGACGTTTGTGGGCTGGGGTGCATTTACGATGGCGGCAACCTTTGTCTCAGTGGGGTGAAGTCCCTCTTTATCTATCAGATGCCCCAGGTCAGGCCCGTAGCCAGAAACATATTTGGGGGGGGGGGTCGGGCAACACTGCCGAAAGCTACTGGTAAATAAAATTCCCACACTGTATATTATAGCCTAATACCCAACCGTACGGTAAATGTCAACGTATTAATGGCCCATAGATAATCATCAATGCATTAATAAATAAAAGTGGGTCTTACCTTATAAAAGCAGGTCCAATCGTCTTTTTTGTCTGCAAAAGATGTCCAGTACCTCTTCCGGCGTCACCACAATGTCTCTGTGCTCCGAGAGCAATGTCTGTCCATTAAGCCGTCTTTCCGTCATTGTACTGCGCATTTTGTCCTTGATCCTTCCCAGACGGGAAAAACTTCTCTCGACATGGGCACTGGTGACAGGAAGCGTGGTCAAAACGCGGAGAAGCTTGAAGATGCTTGGAAACAACTCACTGTTGCAGGCATTTAATGCCTCAATGGCATTTTGTGGAACATAAGTTGCATCTTTCCATGTATCCCGCCAGGTGTCAATTTCTGACTTCACAACTTCCAGATGCGGTGACACTTCATCAGGATACAGGTTGGAGAGCGCTTGAGCTGAGCTGTCGTTCAGCATGCTGACCTTAGATGGCAGTAAGGAGCAGAGGTTGGAGATCACATTTCTGTGTTTGCTGAAGCGTTCCTTCATCTGTGATGAATAAAAGTCAAGCATGACTATGAAAAGCTTTTGCCGGTAGGGATTTTCACAGGCCTTCAATGGATCCTCATTGCAGTCCATGCCTCTTCGTGTTCGAAATTCAACCCCATACTTGGCTGCTTGGGAAGAGGTCTTTTGGAAAATCTGCCTGAACTCCATCTCAGAGTTAGCCCTCATCTCATCTACCTGCTTAATAACAGCATCAGCAGCTGAAACGCAACTCACCAAGTCACAATTTTCCTTCTGAAGGAAGGTGGACAGGTGGTAGGTTTTTGCAAGCATCTTCTCACTCACATTCATGAACAGTATCAATTCTGCATTGTCAATTGAATTAAAGAGCTGAGTGGCTTTGACAGATGTGTCCCCTGTGAAGGTTTCACTGATTTTCTGCAGGCTGGATCGCACAGGGTCTAAAAGCTCGTTGAATGTAAATATTGCGTCGTGGCGTTCGACCCATCTCGTTTCACACAACTTCGTCAGTCGCGTTTTCTTGCAGTGGGGTAAAAGACGCTCCGTCTCGTGTCGCAGACTGGCAGACCGCAAAGCCCAATCATGGAAAAAAGTGCAGATTTCCGAGACAATTCCAAAGCAATTTCGCACCATTTGTACAGTGCAGCACTTGTTTAGGACCAAATTCAAACTGTGGCTGGCACAGTGCACATAAACTGCTTGCTTGTGCTTCTCTTTGATTTTAGCTTGGGCACCATTTAAACGGACACTCATGGCAGATGCGCCATCGTATCCCTGGCCACGTAAAAACTGTAAATCAACGCATGCATTCGTCAACTGACTTTCGATTGAATTGGCGATTGCCTCCCCGGTTAACTTCTCGATATCAACAAAGGACAAAAAAACCTCTCTGATGCTATATTGGCTGTCATGCTGGTTCACGTATCTGACACAGACAGAAAGCTGCTCCCGCCCTGAAACATCTTTCATTTCATCTGCCAACACAGCGAAACACTGCGCGGAGTTTACTTTCTGCACCAGTTTGTTTGTTATCACATCTCCAATTATGCTGATTATTTCATTTTGTACATCAGGACTGCAGTAGCTAGCGTTTGCTGCACATTTACTCAAGTGTTGTAACAGTACCGTGTCGCCAGATGTCGCCCTAAACCTGAGTAAAGCCCTGAAATTTCCGTCATTGTGAGTTGGCTCATTCAATGTCACTGGTCCTGAATCAATATCACCTCTCAGGGCGAGTTCTTGGCGACCGCAAAAAAGCAACGTTGCAATGATGCTTTTGAGTTTTTCTCTGTTTTCTTGGACTCGCTTTTTTCTCTCAGAATCTAGCCTCAGTGAAATTGCATCCATTTTATTGTTGAGAACCATTTGGAAATTGTCCGCTTTCAAACATGCATCCATGCCTTTTGTGCATGGTCTTTGAACGTCTCTAAAGCATGTTTCCAGTCTGAGAAGTGGGCATTAATTAGCTTGCCAGCTTTTCTGTGCCCTCCCTTGCCCACAACATGCTCGACTGCAAACGCAACACAGTGCTTACAAAAACAACCGTCGGACCTTGTTGAGTGTACTAGCCAGCTAAACTGGTCAATCCAATGACGTTGGAAACGTAGTTTACCTCCTAGTTTTGTAGGGAATGTTTGTCCGATATTGGCCGTCCAGTCCAGTGAGTATATTTCTCTTCTCTGTTCGTCTGATATTTTCCCACCAATATAATCCACCTAGTCGTGTGAAAACGTTTCCGAGGTAGAGGACGGCGGGTCTGCTAACTCTGGCTCCGTTTCCCGAGGAGGAGGGCAGTGGGTCTGCTAACACTTGCTCCGGAAAATCGGTAACGTTAGTGACCAGATCATCTGTAATGTTCTTGTTTTTTCTTTTTTGAGGGACACGTTGAAACAAAAAAATCACTGATTTTACGAATATTAACTTTACTGCTCTTGCCTGATTTACAGGTAGCTTTCAGCGGCTCCATTGCTTTTGAAAAGCAAACTATAGATCGACCATTTAGCTAGCATAACCAGTGGCAGGTTGCTTAGCTGACTCGTCAGACCCCTGAGTCAATCAAAAGCGTGTGATTTTATTTGTTTTACGAAACAGACCAATAAGATACATCATGTTTGGAAACAAATTATCTGACAGGTTTAACGCCTGTCAGTCACGATAGATGCAGTGTATGAGTAGGCTAGAGGGGCGGTGACAAATAATCAAAACGATAACTAAATAATCATTGGTGCCATTTCAGACGGGCCGTGGGGTTTCGGGGGGGGGGTTCAGACACGAAAACCACCTACCTGGCTACGTGCCTGCCCCAGGTACTCTACTTTCTCCTGCATGAAGTCACATTTTGCTCTTTTCACTCTTACCCCGTAGCTCTCCAGTCAGCTCAAAACCTCATCTAGGTTCCTCAGGTGCTCCTCTCTTGTTCTGCCTGTGACTAGTATGTCATCGAGGAAGCAGGTCACACGCTCTAAGCCTTGTAGTATCTGGTCCATCACATTCTGGAACATAGAAGGTGCACTCGAGACTCCATATGAAAGTCTGTGATAAACATACAGTCCTTTGTGGGTATTTATTGTTAAATACTTCTCTGAGTCCTTCTCTAACTCAAGCTGTTGGTAGGCATGTGAGAGATCTAATTTGCTAAAGAGAGTGCCCCCGGCCAGTGTGGCGAAGAGATCCTCGGCGTTCGGTAGTGGATAGGTCTCCTCTTCCACACTCTGATTAACCGTGACTTTATAGTCTCCACAGATACGAATTGACTTGTGTGATTTGGGTACAACTACTATTGGGGCAGCCCACTGACTATGGTCTATCTTTGAGATAATACCAGCTTTTTCCAGCCTATCTAGCTCTTTTTCAACTGTGTCTTTTAGTGCGTATGGCACTGGTCTTGCCTTTCTGAAGACAGGTTTTGTATCTGGCTTCACTTTGATATTTGCCTTAAATTCACGAATCATGCCAGGCTCCTCAGCAAATATTGCTTTGTGTCTCTGTAACACCGCCTCTACATCTGTGTTATCACTGCCCCCTGCTGGTGTAACTGAGAATATGCTTGCCCAGTCTAGTTTAAAATTGGCCAGCCAGTTACGGCCAAAGAGGGCTGGTCTGTCACCTTTCACAATCACAAGAGGTAAATCTCCACTCTGGTTGTCGTATTTCGCATTGACAGTCACTTGGCCCATCAAGGGAATGTTCTCACCGGAAAAGGTTGACAGACACACTTTACTTTCTTTCAGTGGCAGGTGTGAGAGATGTTCCTTGTACACTATCTCAGATACCAGGGTTACGGCAGCTCCTGTGTCAAGCTGCATGTCTACAGGGTTTCCTTCTAACTTAATACTGACCTTAATGTCCTTTTTTCCATTACCAACTGTATTCGTGGAGTACACTGTATTCATCGGATACGCACCAAACAGTTCATCCTCATTTCCATCTCCTCTCTCACTTGGACTGTGGTCTTCAGCCACATACTGTGTATGTCCCTGTCTATTTTTAGTTTTACACATTCTTGCTATGTGCCCTACCTTGGAACACTTGTGGCATGTCCCGGTTTTATACCTACATACTTGAGTTGCATGGTTGTTACCTCCACATCGGTAACAGGGTTGGTGCGTTTCTGTTCTCTGTGGTCTAGAGTTGTCACTGGTAGGTTGCTTGCTTTTCCACTCGCTGGTGGACGACTTGCTTCTCCACACACCCTTGCTTGTTCTCTTCTTGTCTATCTTATTCACATTTGCAGCTCCGCTTGGTTTGCTGGCAAACTCCAGCGTATTCTTTGACGCCATTTCCATAGATAAGGCCAGCTCACATGCTTTTGCAAAAGTCAGATTGTGTTCTGCGAGCAACTTTCTCTGAATAGCCTCCACCTTTAAACCACTAACAAATCGGTCTTTCAGTGCTTCATTTAAATGCTGACCGAATTCACAATGTGTGGACAAGTGCTTTAAAGCAACCACATAATCACACACTGACTCATTTTCTAGTTGGTTTCTTTTCTGAAATCTAAAACGTTCAGCTATGATTAGTGGCTTGGGTTTATAATGGGATGCTAGTTTCCCGCTCAGTACTGCATACGTGAGGCTACTCGGTTTTTCTGGTATGTAGAGATTCTTTAGTAGGCCATAGGCTTCTGCGCCTATCACAGACAGGAAAACATTGGCCTTCTTACCGTCCTCCACTTCATTAACGATCATCCATTGCTCCAATCTTTCAAGGTACGACTCGAAGTCCTCTTTATCTTCCTTGTATTCAGCAATATTGCCGATGAAATGCGCCATGCTTGTGCTTGGCTTGGCTAGCTAGTCTTTTCTTGCTAGCTGGCTGGAAGCTAGCTTGTAGCGTCACGTTGCTTCGTCCGCTTTTATTAACTACCGGGATTACCTTCTCACATTAAAGAAATCCCATCCGTCGTCGCCACTGTAATATATTCGATTTATTATCTGGATGTATCCTATACTGCTAATATATCCATAACAGTGATTTGAGCCGAAGACCAATTCCCAACGTCTTGTCCTCTTTATTGTAGCTCTCCGACTGTCGCAGCAGTCAACATCCGGGGTATATGAGCGCCTAGCTTAACCACCACTAGGTAGCGCTGTTGGTCTACTACAGTATCATTTTATTTTGTGTATTTATCCGCCACACCTTAAAGGCCGGTCCGTGAAAATATTGTCTGACATTAAACCGGTCCGTGGCGCAAAAAAGGTTGGGGACCGCTGATATAATCCATAGGTAATCAATTGAACATTATAAGCATACAATCATTTATGTCATTTATGTTAAAGTAAGCAATCAATTATTTTTATTTTTAGACGTATAGCAAGTGTGGAAATGATGGTGTCAACAAAGCGCAATTGAGCAATGCTTTAGAAGAAGAAAGACACCATTAAAGTTTCAAGAAACCAACACATGAGAGACCTAACCCACTGCGGCCACTAGATGGCAGCATGTATAACACTGTCCTGATGGAAAATAGCGGTGTATATAGAGTAACATGGATTGAAGTGAGGGAGTGGTCTGGGTTTAAGCGCCACATAGGGAGGAGACAGAGGTAAAGCATAAACAGGTGTGCACTCAGAAGATGCTTCAGTTGTTCCCGGGACCAGCTCGGTTTATTGTGCTTGATTTGTGCTAATACAATAAACCTATTTACATCAGACTTGGAAGTATTGGACATTGAGCGATGGAAACTGATCAGTGTGTAGAGAAGAGATTCTCCCACACTCATCTGGCTGAAAAGTCGCACAACCTCGGCATTGGAATGTGTGAGAGACAGTACCGACAATGCAACACAACAAAGCTTACTTGAGGGATTCAGACCTGCAGAAAAATCTGTCTATCATCTGACCTCACACCAGAACTGAATGGTGTCTCTAGTGGCATGCCATGGTAGGGGATGAATAGTCCTCCACTGCTGTATGACTTTGTCAATGACAAGACAGGTGAACCCTAACATCTTACACACCTCTGATATCTGAAGGCTTTTGTTATGTTTCCATGTCTCTGTAACACTAAACACTGCCATGAGCTTCAGTGTTCCCCAATTAGGTGGTAACCTGGATTTCAACTCTTGTTGTAGGGCAACAACATAATGCACACACCTCCCTCTAACATGTTTCTCCACTTCAGGGGAGAGCTTTAATTCTGCTACCTTTGATTCAAAGAGGAACCCAAGGTATGGTTTAGGGCCCATTAATTGCCTCATCAAGGACATTAATTCTTGTCATTGGATTTAAAACATGTGTAGTGACAGACTTAATGAGACCATTCAAAGTTTGTAAAAGCCTGAGCAGGTGTCCTTGCTCAGCTTCAAAAGCCTTTCACAGCTGCTTGGACCTCTGATAGAATTGACCTTAAAAATGTTAGGTATAGGTCGCCGGATTGAATCCTCGTGTTACCTCCGGCTTGGTCGGGCGTCTCTACAGACACAATTGGCCGTGTCTGCGGGTGGGTATGTATCCTGGTCGCTGCACTAGCGCCTCCTCTGGTCGGTTGGGGCGCCTGTTCAGAGGGGAGGGGGAACTGGGGGGAATAGCGTGAGCCCCTCACACACTACGTCCTCCTGGTGAAACTCCTCACTGTCAGGTGAAAAGAAGCGGCTGGCGCCTCCACGTGTATGGGAGGAGGCATGTGGTAGTCTGCAGCCCTCCCCGGATCGGCAGAAAGGGTGGAGCTGCGACCGGGACGGCTCGGAAGAGGAGGGTAATTGGGGAGAAAAACGGGGGGGGGGGTGTTAGGAACAGTATAGTTTGAGGGTCACTTGTACATTGCATTAAGTGTCTCTGCCATGTAGCAATGCTCAGAAGACTTTGTAAGGTCAAAGTGCATCTTCAACTCATCCCACTGGTTCAAGATGCGGTCAACCGCGGGCTCAATGGACCGCCACCGTGTTGCACACCCCTGAGTGATTTGCAGGGGCTTTTTGCCAATGTTTATTGTCTCATAGACTGGCCTGTAAGCATCCCTCCATTTAGAAGAAACCGAAAACCAATTATTAGTCTCCCTTATAAGGTACGCCACACTTCTTGCTATGGTGTCATGTGACGCATGGCCGACAGCTAGCACAAGATTGGACAGATCGTACTCATCTCAGAGGATTTGTAAACACCATTTTTTATGCCAGTCATTACAGAGGCATTGTCTGTGCCAATGCCAATCACAGCTTCCTTAGATTTGTAGCCGGGTGGTAAATCTGTTAAATATGTTAAATGATTTTCCACTTAAATTTAGTATAGTTTAACTGTTAATATATGTAATTGTTACACTGTCAAGCCATGTAAAATGTCATTTGATGTATTTAAATTGTGAGGCAGATTGTGAGTGTATTTTTATAGTTTTGGTTGTCATTGCATGTTTTGACCAGTAAGTGGCAGTGGCGGACTTTTATTGTAACTCCGTGCAAGTTATCCAAGTGCATCTTGGGTATTCTTTCTTTTTTTCTTGTGTGGAGCGCCTGAAGATTGCGGTGTGACGAGGCTCTGACTCCGTAGTAAGTAAGGGTAAATATCTTGTGAAATATACCTGTAACATTATTCCAAACAATATTGTATGTCGGTAATTTGACAAGATGGTTTGATTTAGACGCTACTGGAGTTGATGTTCGGTGATTTTGGGCGCGAGCCGTCGACCGCTGTTCGCCATTGCAGGCATGACAAGGTAATGTTGGCGTGAATAAAGCCACACCATGCCATTGTATTTGGGATGTAAAGGTTTTATATGCATTTTAATTCTGTTTAAAGGTAACTGACAGAGTGAGAAGTTGCGCGATCTTCAGGAAGTTCCACATGTCTTTGTTAAACCCTGTTTAACGTACATAGTCCACTGCCGTATTTTGCACCGTATTTTGTATTTATTATTTCCCTTTTTAAAATCTTTTCTGTTAAACTTGCCACATCTGTGAACATTTATGAGCTGTTTGCTCGAAAGACACAGGAATGTATGCGCTCAGTAAAACGATCTGCATTCGAAGGTTCAAACAATAAAATTAAAGCTACAAGAACCCCGGAAGTAATTGTGTCCTGTGTGGTATCTAATTCCACGGGCTACATAATTTTGGTACCAGGAGTGGGGTGTAGCTAAAACATTTTTTTTAAAATTGGCAACAGAGTGGCTTATTTTTACTTAAAAAAAAAAATACGGCAGTGGTGAAGATTGCTGGTGACGTCCGTTGGTGTTGAGTCTGAAGCCATCCTGCTGTGGAGGTGGTGACCAGCGAGAGACGACGTGAGGGCATCTAAGAGGTTCTGGTGCTTCCTGTTTCACACGACTCAGCCGTACCAGCGCAGAGGACTCCAGCGCTAACTTCAGCTACAAAGACCAAGATCCAGCAAGGCTCCAAGTTAAAGACTGTCCTTGTAGTATCCTTGAACCGGGTTTTGAACTAAATATCCTCATTTATACTGGACTGAGTAAAGATTAATATATCATTATGTCTGGTGATTCTGGTGATGAAGGGAGTTCACGTAATGATAATGGCCACACCTCAGGTGGCATAATGGGTATAGGTGAAGGTGCTACAAAAGAAATGCAGACCACCATGCAAGAGCTTGCCAGACTGCGAGATGAGCTCACCAGGTTAAATGGTGAAGCAAGGGCTCAGAGAGCAAGTGATAACAGTGCACCCACACGTTCATACATCTACGTTCCAAGAGAACGCCAGATCCAAGCATTTAGTGGGGAGTGTGGTACAGACAGGAGATCTGTCGAAGAGTTTATTGAAGAGGTTGAAAGGGTTTTAAGATACAGAGAGCAAACAACAGAGGAACAATGTGACTATATACTATCTCTATTGCATGGCCCTGCATTGGAAGAGGTGCGACTATGCATGAGGGGTCAGTCAGTGGGGCCCAGTGATTTATACTCTTACCTGAGCAATGCATTTGGGGAAAAGCGCAGTTCCACACAGCTTTTGCAGACCTTTTACAACCGTAACCAAACTGATGGAGAAGACCTCCGTGACTACTCCCATGCACTATCCCAGATTTTGAGCTCTGTAGTGAAACAGTCCACAGATGTAATACCTAATGAGAAAACTGTGCTCAGAGACCGGTTTATTGAGGGTTTAAGAGAAGCAGCACTCAGGCGTGAACTCAGGAAAATGGTTAGGGACAAACCAGAGAGCAGTCTTCTAGATGTGAGGAACGAGGCCCTCCTGTGGGAGATGGAGGACAGCAGGTCTCATCGTCCCAGGGTCATAAAGAGCAACCAAGTTACATTAGAGGTTCCGGAAACCCAGTGCTCTATTATTAAAACAAACAATGACCAAGGTATTGCATTAAATGATGTTCGGTGAGCAGTAGCCCATCAAGAAAAACAGCTAGCAGAGTTAGGCAAAACACTCGCTGATCTAGCCTTTGCTGTAGGTGAACTGAGTAAGCGCAGCACTCAACAGACATTCCTAGAGCCCAAGCCACGACCTAGACCCCAGCCAAAGTTCACACCAGATGGTCAGCCTATCTGTTTCAAGTGTAGAGGCATAGGTCACATTGCAAGAAAATGCTCACAGGCCAGAGGGGGTCAAGGGGACGCAACACCTAGTTCTTATGTAGTGCAGGAAAACTCGCACCCTCAGTTGTCATGAGCCACACAACTCGAGGGGAGGAAGCTGGCTCACCAAAAGAGACTCCAGACAGAAGCAGGATCTTAGAGCGTGCAGTCGGAGAATGTAAAACTGTTGAGGTGAAACTACGAGGTGTTACAGTGTCCTGCTTACTTGACACTGGTAGCCAGGTCAGTACAATTTCTGAGAGTTTTTTCAGGGAACACCTGTCAGTGAAAGGTGAAGACATTCACCCGGCATTTGAGTGGTTAAAGATCACTGCAGCTAATGGATTAGACATACCCTATATGGGCTATGTGGAGCTTGATGTAGAAGCCATGGGTCTGACTATCCCAGAGCGAGGTTTTCTGATAGTTAAAGATTCTGAACACTCTTCCTCTGTTCCAGGTCTAATAGGGATGAACATTGTCAAAAAATGCAGAGAGCTAGTACACACTGAGTTTGACACCACACTGCAGGAGAGGTTTGACTCAAACTGGAGAGAGGCTTTTAATCATCTTCATGCAGTACATGCAACAGACAGACTCTCTTTCGCTAGGGTAGCTGGTAAGGATGTAGTCCATGTACCTGCTTCATCTGCTGCTACAGTTATGGCCAGGGGACTCAGGACCGTGAGTGAGGATGGTTCTTTTTTGTTGCTGGAGTCTGTGGGTGTCCCCGTTCCTGGAGGTTTGGTTGTTGTGCCTACTTTGGTTTCATCGGGCAATCACATTTTTCCAGTCCGAGTCATGAACATGTCTGATGAAGATATCTGGCTAGGGCCACGGACTAGGCTAGGGGTTTTGACTCAGGTAGACTGTGTGAAAAGTGATGAGCTTTGTGAGGTACAGTTCCAGAGAATCTCAGCGGACACTGAACAAGTGAGTATCAGTGAACACCCCGAAACACCGACAGATGTGCAGGAAATTCTCGGCAAGCTCAATTTTTGTGGTAGCCCAGAACAGCAAGCACAGCTGACTTTGTTACTGGAGAAGTACTCTTTTGTGTTTGCAACAGAAGATGAAGATCTAGGCCACACTGACAAAGTACAACATGAGATCCATCTGACAGATGACATACCTGTAACACAGCCATACAGACGAATCCCACCCACACAGTACAGTGAAGTCAGGGAACATATTGGCAAGCTGCTTAAAAAAGGGGTCATTCAAGAAAGCTCTAGTGCTTATGCTTCGCCCATAGTACTAGTGAGAAAGGCAGATGGTAGTCTGAGGCTATGTGTTGATTACAGGAAACTCAACTCAAAGACAAGACGTGATGCATTCCCGCTCCCGAGAATTGATGAGAGTTTTGATGCGCTGAGAGGGGCAAAGTTCTTTTCGACCATAGATCTGGCGAGCGGATACCACCAGGTAGCTATGCATGAGAGGGATCGGACTAAGACTGCATTTACTACACCGTTTGGTCTGTATGAGTACGTGAGAATGCCTTTTGGTGTTTGTAACGGTCCAGCTACATTTCAGAGACTTATGCAAGTTACTATGAATGATCTCATTTTTCAGATACTCCTGGTCTACCTAGATGACATCTTGGTTTTTTCAGAGACATTTGAGCAGCATTTGGAGAGACTTGAGACTGTGTTTAAGAGACTGGCAGAGACGGGCCTTAAGGTGAAGTTGCAGAAGTGTGCTTTTCTACAACAGTCAGTAAAGTTTTTGGGTCATCAGGTGTCAGCAGAAGGTATAGGAACTGACCCCTCCAAGGTCTCTGCTGTTAAGAACTGGAAGGTCCCAACCACTGCCAAAGAGCTGCAGTCGTTCTTGGGTTTCTGTAGTTACTACAGGAGATTCATTCGAGGCTTCTCACAGATTGCCGGGCCACTGCATGACCTAGTCAACAAATGTTCAGGTGTGAAAAAAACAGGGAAAGTAGGTCACCAGTTTTGTAATATGTGGACACCAGAGTGTGACTCTTCCTTTGAGCAGTTAAAGGAAAAACTTACCTCTGCTCCCATTTTGGGTTTTGCCGATTTCACACAACCATTTGTAGTTGAGACAGATGCTAGTCAGCATGGATTAGGCGCTGTATTGTGTCAGCAGCAAGGTGACACCAGACGTGTCCTAGCATATGCTAGCCGCAGACTACGCCAGGCTGAGAAGAATGACCGAAATTATAGTAGCATGAAGTTGGAGTTGCTTGCCTTAAAATGGGCAGTTGCTGAAAAATTCAGGGGTTACTTGCTTGGTTCAAAGTTTGTTGTCCTGACTGATAACAATCCCCTCTGCCACCTCAAGACAGCCAAGTTAGGTGCTATAGAGCAGAGGTGGGTAGCGCAACTGTCTGTTTTTGATTTCGAGGTTAAGTACCGTCCTGGTTGCAGTAATGCCGCCGCAGATGCTCTCTCTAGGCAGGAGTTTGCAGGGGAGCCTGAAACAGACCCTGACTCGGATTTTGACGACTGTATCACTGTGTGTAACCTGATTGAGCGAGGAACAGTTCTGGATCCTGGTCTTGTCTCTAGAGGTCTGGAGTGTTACAAAGTGAGACAGATCCGTGCTGGGGAGTCGAGGTCTGGTGAGACAGGTACTAAACAGGGCAACACCCCCACACTGCCAGGTTATACCAGAGAGGAGCTGGTAGGTTTTCAGGCCGGTGACCCCACCCTAAAAGAGTTTAGGGCATTTTGGGATCGGGGGAGGAGGCCATGTCCCAGAGAGAGAGCAGCCCTGTCTAGTCAAGTGAAAAGATTGTTGAAACAATGGAGATGCATACAACAACGAGAAGGGTTGTTGTACAGGGTTATCACAGACCCACGTCATGGAGAAGTGTGGCAGTTACTTGTGCCTAGTTGTTTGAGGGACCAAGTTCTAGAAAATGTACATAACAACATGGGACATCAGGGCATAGAGCGCACTGTAAACTTGCTAAGAGGGAGGTGTTTTTGGGTAGGGCTATGCGAGGATGTTGAAAGCTGGGTTAAAAACTGCGAGCGGTGCATTTTGACCAAGATGCCTCAGCCAAAAATCCATGCTCCAGTTCAGGCATTCCTGGCCTCCCGACCTCTAGAAGTGGTGGCTGTTGATTTTACAGTGTTGGAGGCAGCTTCAGATGGCCGTGAAAATGTCCTTGTTGTGACCGATGTGTTTACAAAGTTCACACAAGCGTATGCTACCAAAGACCAGAAGGCTGACACTACAGCTAAAGTTTTGCTCAGGGAGTGGTTCATGAAATATGGGGTCCCAGAGAGACTGCACTCAGACCAAGGTCGAAATTTCGAGAGTGAAATTATAGCAGAGCTGTGCAAACTCTATGGGGTTAAAAAGACACGGACAACTCCCTACAGGCCACAGGGAAACGGTCAGTGTGAAAGATACAATCGCACACTCCATGACTTGTTAAGGACACTCCCACCAGAGAAAAAAAAGCGTTGGCCAGAGCATCTGTCTGAAGTAGTATATGCCTATAATGTCACTCCTCATTCCACCACAGGGTACTCGCCTTATTATTTGCTTTTCGGGGTACAGCCACATCTCCCAGTAGATGCTTTATTAGGGCGTGAGTGTGTGTCAGACAGGAAACAGGATTGGTTGTCTGTTCATCAGGAGAGACTCCGACAGGCACATGAGAGAGCCAGAGAGTACTCAGAGCAGAAGGCAGCTGAGAGGATCTCACTGCAAAATGAGAAGGTGTATTGTCCTCCTGTGGACATTGGTCAGTTGGTTTTCCTACGTCACAGACCCCCAGGTAGACATAAGATTCAGGACACATGGACCTCAACAGTCTACAAGGTAGTTGACATCCAGGGTACCACACACACTGTTGAACCTTTTGAGGGAGGTCCCATTAAAAGAGTTCATAGGTCAGAGTTGCGACCTTGTGCGAAACCAGTTCCCAAACCAAGAACTAGAGCTAGGTTACAGACCACTACACAGCCTGTAGCTGAGGATGAGCCTGAGTCACCTGAGGCTGATTTTGTTATTGTTGAGGAAGTCATCCCTCGCCGGCTTGTGCAAGTACCTAACCTGCCTCTTGCAGCAGAAAGTGTTAGTTTACCTGTGACAGCACCCACAGATGAGAGTGACGGTGAAGGACCTGAGGAAGGTTATTCAGATATGAGAAATTGTGGCACAGAAACAGAATGTGTTAATGATGTGCATCCAAACGTTAGCGACAGTGACTTGCCCATTATTGAAAACAGGGACAGGCCCGCACTAACAGAGGATGCTGGTGGAGCAGGACGTAGAACCTATGCACCTAAACCTGCCATTAGGAAAAGCAAGCGGGAAATGGCTGGATCTCATTCAAACCCATTTCATCTGCCAAAGTCAGCCTGTAATGCAGTCTCAGTCAGCACAGACATGGTCTCTACGGTTTTGACAAGCTTGGGTGCTGCTCTCTTTGAAAAGGCCTTGCAGGGAGTATTTGAGTCAGTTCATGTTTCGTAGTCACCGAAGACGTTGACTATATTTGCAGGGGAGTATGTAGCCGGGTGGTAAATCTGTTAAATATGTTAAATGATTTTCCACTTAAATTTAGTATAGTTTAACTGTTAATATATGTAATTGTTACACTGTCAAGCCATGTAAAATGTCATTTGATGTATTTAAATTGTGAGGCAGATTGTGAGTGTATTTTTATAGTTTTGGTTGTCATTGCATGTTTTGACCAGTAAGTGGCAGTGGCGGACTTTTATTGTAACTCCGTGCAAGTTATCCAAGTGCATCTTGGGTATTCTTTCTTTTTTTCTTGTGTGGAGCGCCTGAAGATTGCGGTGTGACGAGGCTCTGACTCCGTAGTAAGTAAGGGTAAATATCTTGTGAAATATACCTGTAACATTATTCCAAACAATATTGTATGTCGGTAATTTGACAAGATGGTTTGATTTAGACGCTACTGGAGTTGATGTTCGGTGATTTTGGGCGCGAGCCGTCGACCGCTGTTCGCCATTGCAGGCATGACAAGGTAATGTTGGCGTGAATAAAGCCACACCATGCCATTGTATTTGGGATGTAAAGGTTTTATATGCATTTTAATTCTGTTTAAAGGTAACTGACAGAGTGAGAAGTTGCGCGATCTTCAGGAAGTTCCACATGTCTTTGTTAAACCCTGTTTAACGTACATAGTCCACTGCCGTATTTTGCACCGTATTTTGTATTTATTATTTCCCTTTTTAAAATCTTTTCTGTTAAACTTGCCACATCTGTGAACATTTATGAGCTGTTTGCTCGAAAGACACAGGAATGTATGCACTCAGTAAAACGATCTGCATTCGAAGGTTCAAACAATAAAATTAAAGCTACAAGAACCCCGGAAGTAATTGTGTCCTGTGTGGTATCTAATTCCACGGGCTACAGATTAAACATTTTTATCGATTTTGATTTACAAAAAGAAAATAACAAAATAACATCAACAACAACTCAGTATCACAAACAAAATATTGCTTGGTGGGTCCAGGAAACAACACACCGTATTCAGCTGGTCACCAGGGCACAGAAGGGCTCAACAACCATGTTTTACACAAACAGAACAATCCCTCAGCTCAGTTAATTATCTCCATGCCATAGTGCACTTAATTCCTAGAAGATTCAGTGGTTTCTCCCGTTTTCATTTGCATTTGGGACAATTTGGAGAAGCTCCTGTTGTATACTACTTGCTATAAATATATGGCAATATGCAGACATTATGTAAAATTAGGGCTGTCGATCGATTAATAAAAAAAACTAATCGCTTTTTTTTCTTCTTATGGATCATCGGTAAAATCAGTGATTTTTTTTGTTTCAACGTGTCCCGACTCAAAAAAGAAAAAACAAGAACATTACAGATGATCTGGTCACTAACGTTACCGATTTCCCGGAGCAAGTGTTAGCAGACCCACTGCCCTCCTCCTCGGAAACGGAGCCAGAGTTAGCAGACCCGCCGTCCTCTACCTCGGAAACGTTTTCACACGACTTTGTGGATTATATTGGTGGGAAAATATCAGACGAACAGAGAAGAGAAATATACTCACTGGACTGGACGGCCAATATCGGACAAACATTCCCTACAAAACTAGGAGGTAAACTACGTTTCCAACGTCATGGGATTGGACCAGTTTAGCTGGCTAGTATACTCAACAAGGTCCGGCGGTTGTTTCTGTAAGCACTGTGTTGCGTTTGCAGTCGAGCGTGTGGGCAAGGGAGGGCACAGACAAGCTGGCAAGCTAATTAATGTCCACTTCTCAGACTGGAAACATGCTTTAGAGACGTTCAAAGACCATGCACAAAAGGCATATCACAAGGATGCATGTTTGAAAGCGGACAATTTCCAAATGGTTCTCAACAATAAAATGGATGCAATTTCACTGAGGCTAGATTCTGAGAGAAAAAAGCGAGTCCAAGAAAACAGAGAAAAACTCAAAAGCATCATTGCAACGTTTATTTTTTTGCGGTCGCCAAGAACTCGCCCTGAGAGGTGATATTGGTTAAGGACCAGTGACATTGAATGCGCCAACTCACAATGACGGAAATTTCAGGGCTTTACTCAGGTTTAGGGCTACATCTGGCGACACAGTACTGTTACAACACTTGAGTAAATGTGCAGCAAACGCTAGCTACTGCAGTCCTGATGTACAAAATGAAATAATCAGCATAATTGGAGATGTGATAACAAACAAACTGGTGCAGAAAGTAAACTCCGCGCAGTGTTTCGCTGTGTTGGCAGATGAAATGAAAGATGTTTCAGGGCGGGAGCAGCTTTCTGTCTGTGTCAGATACGTGAACCAGCATGACAGCCAATATAGCATCAGAGAGGTTTTTTTGTCCTTTATTGATATCGAGAAGTTAACCGGGTAGGCAATCGCCAATTCAATCGAAAGTCAGTTGACAAATGCAGGCATTGATTTACAGTTTTTACGTGGCCAGGGATACGACGGCGCATCTGCCATGAGTGTCCGTTTAAATGGTGCCCAAGCTAAAATCAAAGAGAAGCACAAGCAAGCAGTTTATGTGCACTGTGCCAGCCACAGTTTGAATTTGGTCCTAAACAAGTGCTGCACTGTACAAATGGTGCGAAATTGCTTTGGAATTGTCTCGGAAATCTGCACTTTTTTCCATGATTCGGCTTTGCGGTCTGCCAGTCTGCGACACGAGACGGAGCGTCTTTTACCCGACTGCAAGAAAACGCGACTGACGAAGTTGTGTGAAACGAGATGGGTCGAACGCCACGACACAATATTTACATTCAACGAGCTTTTAGACCCTGTGCGATCCAGCCTGCAGAAAATCAGTGAAACCTTCACAGGGGTCACATCTGTCAAAGCCACTCAGCTCTTTAATTCAATTGACAATGCAGAATTCATGCTGTCCATGAATGTGAGTGAGAAGATGCTTGCAAAAACCTACCACCTGTCCACCTTCCTTCAGAAGGAAAATTGTGACTTGTTGAGTTGCGTTTCAGCTGCTGATGCTGTTATTAAGCAGGTAGATGAGATGAGGGCTAACTCCGAGATGGAGTTCAGGCAGATTTTCCAAAAGACCTCTTCCCAAGCAGCCAAGTATGGGGTTGAATTTCGACCACGAAGAGGCATGGACTGCAATGAGGATCCATTGAAGGCCTGTGAAAATCACTACCGGCAAAAGCTTTTCATAGTCATGCTTGACTTTTATTCATCACAGATGAAGGAACGCTTCAGCAAACACAGAAATGTGATCTCCAACCTCTGCTCCTTACTGCCATCTAAGGTCAGCATGCCGAACGACAGCTCAGCTCAAGCGCTCTCCAACCTGTATCCTGATGAAGTGTCACCGCATCTGGAAGTTGTAAAGTCATAAATTGACACCTGGCGGGATACATGGAAAGATGCAACTTATTGTCCACAAAATGCCATTGAGGCATTAAATGCCTGCAACAGTGAGTTGTTTCCAAGCATCTTCAAGCTTCTCCGCGTTTTGACCACGCTTCCTGTCACCAGTGCCCATGTCGAGAGAAGTTTTTCCCGTCTGGGAAGGATCAAGGACAAAATGCGCAGTACAATGACGGAAAGACGGCTTAATGGACTGACATTGCTCTCGGAGCACAGAGACATTGTGGTGACGCCGGAAGAGGTACTGGACATCTTTTGCAGACAAAAAAGACGATTGGACCTGCTTTTATAAGGTAAGACCCACTTTTATTTATTAATGCATTGATGATTATCTACGGGCCATTAATACGTTGACATTTACCGTACGGTTGGGTATTAGGCTATAGTATACAGTGTGGGAATTTTATTTACCGGTAGTTTTCGGCAGTGTTGCCCGACCCCCCCCAAAATATGTTTCTGGCTACGGGCCTGTGTCACACCAACCACCTGCATGTCCTCCCTCACCACATCCATAAACCTCCTCTTTGGCCTTCCTCTTTTCCTCTTTCCTGGCAGCTTCATCTACAACATCCTTCTCCCAGTATAGCCAGCATCTCTCCTCCGCACATGTCCAAACCACCTCAATCTCGCCTCTCTTGCTTTGTCTCCAAACCGTCCAATATGAGCTGCCCCTCTAATATACTCATTCCTAATCCTGTCCGTCTTCGTCACTCCTAGCGAAAATCTTAGCATCTTCAACAATGCCACCTCCAGCTCTGCCTCCTCTCTCTCCAAACCATACAACATAGCTGGTTTCACCCATCTTGTAAACCTTCCCTTTAACTCTTGCTGGTACCCTTCTGTCGCAAATCACTCCTGACACTCTTCTCCACCCTCTCCACCCTGCCTGCACTCTCTTCTTCACTTCTCTTCCGTTCTCCCGTTACTTTGATCAGTTGACACCAGGAATTTAAACTCATTCGTCACCTCCACTCCTTGCATCCTCATCATTCCGCTGTCATCCCTCTCGTTCACGCATAGGTATTCCATCTTACTTCTACTGACTTTCATTCCTTTTCTCTCCAGTGCATATTTCTACCTCTCCGGGCTCTCCTCCGCCTGCACCCTACTCTCGCAACAGATCACAATGTCACCCGCGAACATCATAGTGCATCGAGACTCCTGCCTGATCTTGCCCTTCAACCTGTCCATCACCATTGCAAACAAGAAAGGGCTCAGAGCCGATCCTTGATGTAATCCCACCTCCACCTTGAACCCATCTGTCATTCCTACTGCACACCTCACCACTGTCACACTTCCCTCATACATATCCTGCACAACTCCTACATACTTCTCTGCTACTCCTGACTTCCTCATACAATACCACACCTCCTCTCTCGGCACACTGCCATATGCTTTCTCTAAATCCACAGACACAGTTGTAACTCCTTCTGGCCTTCTCTATACTTCTCCACATCAACATTCTCAAAGCACACATCACATCTGTGGTGCTCTTTCCTGGCATGAAACCATACTGCTGCTCGCTGATCGTCACCTTTCCTCTTAACCTAGCTTCTATTACTCTTTCCCATATCTTCATGCCGTGGCTGATCAACTTTACACCTCTGTAGTTGCTACACTTCTGCACATCGCCCTTATTCTTGAAAATCGGTACCAGTGCTGTAAACCTTTAAGCACTCCATGCGTCACAGTCATGTTTTTTCTTCTTTTGTTTGTTTGTTTGTTTGTTTTTTCCTCTGGTTTTGTTTTGTTTTTTCTTTCTTTCCTTATTTCAGAATGTCTCTCCTATTTTTATTTATTTTTGGTCTGGTTGTGTTTGTTTCATTTCTATCGCATTCTGATTTAATGTCCATGTTATTTGTAACTGAAATACTTGTGTGTATATGTTTTTGTTATTGTGAGAGAAAAAACTATTAATCATAAAAAAAAGAAAATCGGTACCATTATGCTTCTTCTCCACTCCTCAGGCATCCTCTCGCTTTCCAAGATTGTGTTAAACAATCTAGTTAAAATCTCCACTGCTTGGGTCCGCAATGGTGTAGCGGTCTAAGCATCGGTTTTGTGTCGATGCAGCTGCCCACTGGGGACTGGAGCCCCGGTCTCGTCAGATCCGACTATGGCCGGATTCGATGAAGCAGCAATAATTGGCAACGCTGTCTTCGGGAGGTGGCAGAGTCAGCTTGTGTTCGTCACATGAATGCGTCTCTGGGTGTGTGGGGGAAAAAGCAGTGGTTCGGCCTGGAGTCGCCTTGTCACGAAAGTGGCGAGGCGACTCCTTCGAGACTGCCGGCCGGGGAGATGCAGTTGGCGAACGCATGCAGTACTAGGGTGGGTGTTTGAATTAGAATAGGGAGCGATTGGCCACTAAATTGGGAGAAAATGGAAAAAATCATAAATAAATAAATTTTAAATTAAAAACTAAAAAAGTTTAATTTCACTTTCGATCTTGTCTGGAATCACATTCCATGAATGGTTCCTGCGGTCTGAAAAAATGGGTACGGTATATGAGAGAATGAATTAAAAAAATTTTTTTTTCTAAAGTTATCTGTAAACTTATAACCGTATCAGCCCTCGCCGCAATTCAAATGATGAAAACAGGTCAATCGCGAAAAACATGTAGTCTCGCAAGCAACGCCCCGAGACTTGGCGAGACTTGGCGATTAAAACGCAATCTGCTCGCTCCGCTTTATCAGAAATAGAAACCGAACAACTGCTGCCCTCAGTCTACTGTACACACACAAACACGCTCGCACACACACACGCACGCACGGCTCGTGCACGCGCGCGTCGCGCTGAGGAACTTGCCAGATCTAACCAGTAAGTTCCTCCCCACCACTCCTCCCCTTATGTTTCTCAGATGCCATCAGGGGAAATGCATGTGTCTGGGACACATGAATATACGGACTAGTGAGGCTATGACCGGACGCTCTTGAAACCTGAAACGAAACATATCTTAGACTTAAAAACAAACAAACAATCAACACGTTGAAGGTGTCCTTTTGACTCCATCGGTTCTCTGGAGGAAGAGGACTTCCCTCAGCAGACTTGCTAACCGTGACGTTATCACCCGTTCAAAGCCGGCAGCCGGTAAGTGTGCGCTAGCTAGCTGTTAGCATTAGCCAGAATTGAAACTGTAACGTTAGCTCAGTGGCTAAATTCAAAAACCGCTTTCTTATGCTGAAGCAAGAAGTAGCCTTGCTAGCCACGCTGTAAGCTAACCTTACGAACAATACAAACTACTGCTATATGAACGAGAGAAAGCGCAGGGGGATAATTTGTTTCTTGGGACACCGAGCCTAAAGCAAAATTGAAGGCGTCACTTTAACGTTAATAGTCCGCTGACGTGTTTTTTTTTAAAATAAACTTAGTGGCAGATAGCAACGTAACTCTGCTTACATTAACTCTGTCTAACCTGGCTTTAGTATTGAGACCACGACATGACATTCAGTAAAATGCTGGGTTATTCTGACTGGTTGACAAATCTCTGAGTCTTGGTTTGTCACCAGCAGGTGGCCAGGTCGTATACAGTTTTTCCAATTTCTGTTCAAGTAAATGCTCACAAATTGGTTAAAAATTCATAATATCTTAGTTTGCCATTCAACAACGGTAAAAGTGAGGGTTACAGTTTCTTTGTGACACTGATATAGACTGTTCATTAAAGCCAAGTGTGACGCTCTCACAGTGGGCATAACTGGACCTCAGTAAACCTGAGAGGAGAAGGTGGAAGTCTTATTCTAACAAAGATGACGTTACAAATATGTTGGCTATAGAAGCTGCATTATTACAGTAAAGTTTTATGCTGTAGTTGCAATCATTGTCATCCATCCTTGTTGACAGAAAGCTAAATAAGATGCCTCAGAAACGCAGATCCCGGTCCTGGATGGAGCTGAAGCAAGTTGGTAATGATTGTTTCAAGAAGGGTCAGTATGGAGAGGCTGCTGATCTGTACAGCCAGGCTATCAAAGAGCTAGAAAAGACAGGTAATCGTCACATATATGTCTGTCTGGCTTGCTGTCTTTCTGTCCTTTTCTCTCTTGTTTTGACAATTGTCCGTTTCTCTCATTCCGATGTCAAGCCTCGCTTGGCTGTTTACCAGTATGTTTTTCCCTTGGTTTAGTTTTCCAAATGTCTTTCTGACTGAATGTGTTACACTTTTTTTTCTGCTGTGCATACCATTTCTTGGAATACCTTTCTTAGTTTAATTTTTTTGTCCCTGTCTACCTGCCTCGCCAACTTTCTCTTTGTTCTTAAAGTCTATTTAATTCAGTCTTTGTCTTTTCAATTCTCTGCCAGTCACCATATTTCTCTGATTGCATGTTTCAGTTTTTCTGCCAGTTTTGTTAATTGAGTGATGTCACTTTCTAGCTTCTTTGCTGTCTACTTATTTATTTATGGTTTGGTTGTTTTTCTTGTATATCACCATCACCTATTGTTATCTGTCTCTGCCTTTTAGTCTGACCTTTCACTATACAGTGATATGAAACTGAAGCATTTAGAGGTGGAGATTTACAAATTCAAATGGTCTGCCTTCCATTCAGGTAAGATGAACCCAGAGGATCTGAGTATCCTTTACTCGAACCGTGCAGCAAGCTACCTGAAGGATGGAAACTGTGGAGAGTGTATTAAAGACTGCAATGTGTAAGTGCAGGCCAAGGATTGAGTCTGTATATCGGTGGCTCTTTCTTTCCATTTTTTTTTCATTATCAGCACCCTGCTTTAAACTTTTAGCTGTTGATGGCATACAAACTGTAGTGTATTAGTTACGCTTAGATACAACAGCGCTCTGTCATTTTATCTTTACTGTTTTATGTTCAATAAAAACAAGTTGTAGAGTTGTGATGTGCCATTTTCCTTTTGCATATCTGGCACTCAGCTTTTTGGGGGTATTCTTAGGGCTGTCAGTGAATCCAAATTCAGATATACAACCGAATTGTTAAGAACCCCCCCAGACATTTGAGTGTAAAAATTAATATTAGTTTGTGGGAGAAAAAAAAGTGGCACTATCATGGCTGTCTGCCTTGCAAATTCTTGCAAGGGCCTTGGCCGCTGCACTGAATAGGCTGCGTGATGGAAAGGAGTCACACAACGTCACCTTCATTGGTTGAAAATGAAATTTTAGGTCAAGCTGAAATGAGCGAATAATCAACAACTATGGTAAAGATGGCAGAGAGTTCACAACCCAACTCAGCCACAGAGAGAATGATTTTCACTCTTATGAATGAAAATATCGCGGGATGCTGGAGCCTATCTCGGCAGTCATTGGGCGGCAGGCAGGGAGACACCCCGGACAGGCCACCAGTCCATCACAGGACTGATACATTCACACCTAGTGACAATTTAGTAAGGCCGATTCACCTGACCTACATGTCTTTGGACTGTGGGAGGAAACCGGAGCACCTGGAGGAAACCCATGCAGACACGAGGAAAACATGCAAACTCCACAAACAGCACGACCCCCAAGGTTGGACAATCCCAGGGTTCAAGCCCAGGACCTTCTTGCTGTGAGGCGACCGTGCTAGTCCACTGCACCACTGCTGCCCAGTGCAGGACAATCAGTCAGATTAGGGCTTTCATTTAATGCAACAGCTAACAGTACCAGCGCTGTTATTATATATGGTAAAATAACCTGTAAATATCAAATTCAATGCGGGGAAAAAGTGCAGCATTGTTAGCATATAATATTATATTATTATTATTATTATATAGTGTAATATGTTGTTATAATATTATTATAATATAGAATATTACCTAATCTGTATAAAAATTAGGCTATCGAATAACACATCAATTATGAATCATTCATCTCGCTCCGAGAGACAGCACGTTCTCATTTTTCACTCTAGCACCAACCACGGCACAGAGAGATAGAGAGATCTATGGTCTTTAAATGAAGTTTTACAGCATAGGACATTATTTTATTTGTTTGTAATGTGTAGGTATGCTGATCTTTTAAAAGACATGTTTACGCTGAAATAATTATACCTATACAAGTTGTTATGTCTCTCATTGTATTGTTTTGCCCTGTTATGTACATGGTGTGCAAAAATATATTCGAATAGGTTCGAACTTATGTGTTTTTTAGAAGGAATAATCGAACGTCATTTTTGGCCAATTCTGACAGCCCTACTCGGCAAATGCTGAAATCCATCTAGCTGCTTGACTTCTTGGACATATTGCTAACTTAGCTGCATGCCTGTCAAATAGTCCATCTCACTGCCCAAATGTTAGATGAGAGTTTTGGTGTAGATCGGTTTTCTGAAAGGATCCATGTCTGACAAGAACTGATGAAAAAACAAACAACTGAATGAAGAAAAAGTGATGAAACTGATGTTGATGCATAGTGAATAATATTTGACTATTTACTGGGCTATTTTTTTTAAGGAGAAATAGGGCTAATTAAAAAAAAGACAAAAAATCAAAACAAAACAAAAACTATTAAATGACCGATTTTGGCTTTGATTACCGTGGCAGCGATTGAAGCTTCAATGTAATAGGGTCAGCTCTATCACCAAGTACTGTACTGTTAGCCACTGGGAGCTACTTAGCAGAACACCAGTCTCATACTGATCGCTACTAGGTGTCGCTCACTAAAACCAATGTCTTTTACGGTCAGCTACTGGGAGCTTTTCAGTAAAGCCTCACATCTGTTGTCAAAAAACTATGGCTCTTAACCTTTGCATGACTCAGTATTGGTTAGTCATTGTTGATGTAGAAATTAGGCTTTCGGTAAGACTTTTTCTGTAACTGTCAATTGGTTTTAGGTCTTTGGAGCTTGTGCCATTTGGTGTCAAGTCACTCCTCCGTCGAGCTGCGGCATATGAAGCTCTGGAACGCTACCGTTTGGCCTACATAGACTACAAGACAGCCCTTCAGGTGGACTGCAACATACCGGCAGCTCATGACGGCACCAACAGGTACTTAGAAGTACAACAGGTACCTTGACCTTAGTGGTTGGAGAGACAGTCATTGGTAGATTCCCTTAAAATCCTCCTTTTGACTTATCCGTAAGCAAGACGATGAAACCTTTCCTGATTCTTCACTGTAAAATGTGCTGGATAAATGCATTACTTAATACTTCAAATGTAAGTGGAATGTAATTGTTGTGCCTGGCATCACTTGGGTGGCTAAAGATGGCTTACAGGGTTTTACCAAGCTTGAGAAGTTTCAGTAAATGAACACAAGCGACAAGGCAAATGCTGAATAATTCTGGCTGACGATTGTTTTAAATAAGTAAAATATTGAAAAGTGTTGATTTTTAAAGTAATTTTCTTGCAAGTCTCGGGTGGGTTTGTGAAAAACCTTGTTGCCCCAACATATCTATGACTGAAAATAGTTGAACGGCTGACAATTGACCCTTCGCTAAGCCACGCCCCGAAACGTAGACTGGCCTGTCACAGCGCAGCATAGGACAGAGGTCTGACACTTCCACGGTGGCGCTCCGTTGACTCCGATGCAAAAGTTTCAGATTTTCTTCATTTTCGAGCTGGTTTTGTGGACTTTTAGCTAGTTATGGTTAAACGTCGTGCCTGAGGCACTTGTAACAGTGACACTCGTTACCCGGAGAGGTTGGAAGGAGATGTAAATTTTTTTCCCTTTCCAAAACCAAAATCAAACCCTGAAAAGTATAGGCTGTGGATAAAGCTATGTGGATGTCCTCAAATCCAGTTGACCCTCTCAAAGATCAACAAGCACAGCTTTGTCTGCTCCAAGGTAAGTAATTATTTTATTAACCATAAGATAATGTTAAAGCTTGACAGACTTAGCAACAGTAACTAAGGGGGGCGGGCCTTAGCGAAGGGTCAATTTTCAGTGACGATTTCATTTATAGCAGTTAATATTATTTTCCTCCTGTAACTTCATTTCTGAAGACATCATGTGGATCTTGGGGAAGGAATTTTCCCGACATTACCCATTTTAAATGTTTGATCTATAAAATTGAGTAAACAAGTCATATTTAAAATTTAAAAGGACTAAAAAACAGAAAATGGAAAAAGAGTTCTCTCTGATCATAGTTTTCCCTCAGTATTAACCCAGTTTTTGCCAGTTTTATTACCTTCTTCATTTCACCTTTTTTAACGATAACAGGATGACTAAAGTTCTCACAGAAGTAGATGGTCTGTCATGGAGGGAGAAACTTCCCCCCATCCCCACCGTCTCACTGGCTGTCAAAGAGAGGCTGGCCCAGCAGGCTGCTGGCAACACAAAACCTCCTGCCCAGCAACACAATGGCTCAAGACAGACACACGGAAGTGGTGAGGAACAGAATTTATAAGATGCACACACTGGCCCTGTTTTAACATATAGTTTTATTCTGGGAGGTACAGTAACATAGATCAAATTTAGATATTTTTCATTATAACAAACATCAGCAATTGAAATCCAGCAAGAATGGGATAAATCTGTAATTCTTTGTTTCCAAAAATTCTGTAATTTGTTGTGATGTTGGCTGGTTCTTCTGCTTTATGTCCTAACATATACTGATATTGTACACTAAAAACTGAATTCCGAAGGTATACATACATACACGTGCCCTTTTTAATACTTTTAATAGCTGACTTATTCAAGACAATAGGTGGTTCACCAAAATTCAAAACTAAAACACTTCTGTTGTTGCCCAATTTAATGGTTACTGTCATGTACCATATTTCCTGAACTACACGTTGGACCGGAGTATAAGTCACACTCAAGAAAATTCACGTTGTTGCAAGGAGGGAAAAAAAAAGTAATTTGCTTCATTGTGTAAGTCGCATTTATACACTCACTGGCCACTTTATTAGGTACACCTTGCTAGTACCGGGTTGGACCCCCTTTTGCCTTCAGAACTGCCTTAATCCTTCGTGGCATAGATTCAACAAGGTACTGGAAACATTCCTCAGAGAGTTTGGTCCATATTGACATGATAGCATCACGCAGTTGCTGCAGATTTGTCGGCTGCACATCCATGATGCGAATCTCCCGGTCCACCACATCCCAAAGGTGCTCTATTGGATTGAAATCTGGTGACTGTGGAGGCCATTTGAGTATAGTGAACTCATTGTCATGTTCAAAAAACTAGTCTGAGATGATTCGAGCTTTATGACATGGCGCGTTATCCTGCTGGAAGTAGCCATCAGAGGATGGGAACACTGTGGTCATAAAAGGATGGACATGGTCAGCAACAATACTCAGGTAGGCTGTGGCATTGACACGATGCTCAATTGGTACTAAGGGGCCCAAAGTGTGCCAAGAAAATATCCCCCACACCATTACACCACCACCACCAGCCTGAACCGTTGATACAAGGCAGGATGGATCCATGCTCTCATGTTGTTGACGCCAAATTCTGACCCTACCATCCGAATGTTGCAGCAGAAATCGAGACTCATCAGACCAGGCAACGTTTTTCCAATCTTCTATTGTCCAATTTTGGTGAGCCTGTGCGAATTGTAGCCTCAGTTTCCTGTTCTTAGCTGACAGGAGTGGCACCCGGTGTGGTCTTCTGCTGCTGTAGCCCAACTGCCTCAAGGTTCGACGTGTTGTGCGTTCAGAGATGCTCTTCTGCATACCTCAGTTGTAATGAGTGGTTATTTGAGTTACTGTTGCCTTTCTATCAGCTCGAACCAGTCTGGCCATTCTCCTCTGACCTCTGGCATCAACAAGGCATTTTCGCCCACAGAACTGCCGCTCACTGGATATTTTCTCTTTTTCGGACCATTCTCTGTAAACCCTAGAGATGGTTGTGCATGAAAATCCCAGTAGATCAGCAGTTTCTGAAATACTCAGACCAGCCCGTCTGGCACCAACAACCATGCCACGTTCAAAGTCACTTAAATCACCTTTCTTCCCCATTCTGATGCTCGGTTTGAACTGCAGCAGATCGTCTTGACCATGTCTATATGCCTAAATGCATTGAGTTGCTGCCATGTGATTGGCTGATTAGAAATTTGCGTTAACGAGCAGTTGGACAGGTGTGCCTAATAAAGTGGCCGGTGAGTGTATATGGCAGTAGTAGTTTCAATTGAGTCACAAGATTAAAGAGTGCCATCTAGTGGCCTTAGTTGAAATTGAGTGTATATGTCCAACAAAATTACATTGTATAAGTCGCTTTGGAATATAAGTCGCAGGACCAGCTAGATGAGTAAAAAAACAGCGACTTATAGTCGGGGAAATACATCTTTGCGAGGAAAAATGCGCACTTCATGTCATTGCTGTAGTGGCAAAATGCACAAGATGGTAGCAGGTTGCAGTGAGTTAGAAGATGAGGTAAAGCGGTGTCTATCAAGCAGAAATGGCAGAGGTTTGCATAGGACCCTTACTGACAATTATGATAAGATTAATCGCTAAAACCAAGATTCAACCATGTTTTTGTTATTGATTTAGGGCAGGAAAGGTGCTGATGCACCAGTACTTGTTGAGAATTTGTTTAGTATTGAATGGGTCCTCAGAGATATTGAGTGCTCAGACACCACTGCAATTACCTTTATACAGGCATCATTAAGTTCAAATGAAGAACCTTCAGGATTGTAACTTTGATATGAATCTGGTGTTACAATGCTGATTGTGTCATGTCCTCTTGCTTTGATTTTCAATTTTTTGAGTTTCTGTTCACTTTGGCTTATTTCTGTTTAGTTTCCCGATACAGATCATTGTAGTGTTATCTAACTTAGGTTTTTTTTTTTTTACCATAGTGTGATGTAATCTGACCGTGATGTCAGTGGTGTTAAGAAAGACAAGAACATACAATATGATCCCCCATTCCTCATGTTGCTGGGAATGGAGAAAGTGTTTTTGGATTTCTGATTTAACCTTTTCTAACATCATCACCTCTTCTTTATCTCTCTCTTCCTCACTCCTCTCTGCTCCCCTCTTTAGCTCCTAGTGCTCAAAATATTAAGAAAGGCCAGATACTGAAGGAAGAGGGTAATGCTCTTGTGAAGAAGGGAGAGCACCAAAAAGCCATAGAGAAGTACAGCCAGAGCCTCAAACACAACCCCACAGAGGTCACGGCCTACACCAACAGGTGAGTCGCCCCACCTTGCCATCAGGCCATTTTTCTGTCTAACTATTCATCTGCCCATCTACTCTCAAAATGTCTCTTGATTCGATCAGAGTATCCACAATTGATTTAACTGGCCATCTGTCATCCAATTAGTTGTCTATTAATTTTTCCCATCCATCAACAGTCATCAATCCAAATGTCCAAATATTAATTCAACTATCATCTGTCCATTTATCTACCATTCACCCCCCCCCCCCCAAAAAAAATTATTTGTTCACCCATGCATTCCTTCATCCAGACGTTTCCATGTTATTTAGACAAACCTATCTCTTTAAAATCTGAGCCGATTAAACGCTTTGGCTTCTTTCTTTTTTCTTACAAAAAATCGAACATTTTTTTATTTTGGATATTTTCTGTGGTTGGAAAATTCCAAACCATGGGCTGGCATTAATTGTGCTAGATGTTTGACAGGCCGACATGACTTTTTTTTGTTGTGTTTGGTCGGGTTGTATGTTTTTTTTTATTATGCTGTTTTGATTTTTGTTTTGTCTTTCTTTGTTGTGTCGTTTTGTGTTGTTCTGTCACGTCGTGTATGCATTTTGAGTGTGCAGGGCACTGTGCTACCTGTCGCTGAAGCAGTACAAGGAGGTCATCAGAGACTGTGATAATGCACTGGCGATTGACAGCAGCAGTGTTAAAGCCCTCTACAGGAGAGCACAGGCACACAAAGAACTCAAGGTGAGATATCCCAGTACATTTAGCCATTAGTTTCTTCACATCTCCTAGTAGACCAAGCTATGTGACATAGCGTCAAAATGGCCAGAGATCATGGTATGGATAGGGTGACAACTTTGAAGCGCATGGAGACAGGGTGCGTTGCTTAAAGACACTAAAAGAGGGATAGCCCAGTGTTACTTAATGATTTATGACTTGCTGGTGCTGGTCACCACCTCCAGAGAATGAGGAATCACTTCTGTAAAATTCACAGGGAATGATCCCAATCAGAAATGACCTATAAGAATTTAGACTTTCACTATTACCTCCCCACGCAGACTCCATATAATTTACCAGTATACAAGATGTTACCCTCCCCGTGCCATTTTCTGAGTAAGCATTCATACTGATTACCAGTTTAGATAAAAAGCTAATATATTAAATCATGCCCTGACCCGTGTGCTTAAGTGTTTTTGGTTGCCATAGAGGGCCTCAGGCTTAGCCGTCATGAATCTTGAGGACCATCTCAGGGCAGCATAATTTACTGAAAAATCTAAAACAACTATTTCAGAAGGTTGAACCTGTGTTGAGGTGTGTCGTTGGGGTTATCAAGTGGCCATTTTCCTTCACTGATGTTAAGATAGGTGTACGATATCTCAATAATATAATTTGATACAAAAAAAGCTTGTTTGGTTAAACAAAAACAGAAGTTGTCCTCTATGGGTGTCCTGGGGAAATAAACTTATCAAATAGGAGTTCAAAGCTTAGTGTTTTAACCACTTGTCTGTGACAAAAAATCCTTTGGCATGTCCTTGATTAGAAGCTCCTATCCTATTTACAAATCGAGCAGACTGGTACAATATTGATAGTGGCTTTTGCGGCAATAGAGGAAAAAGAAATTCCACTACTAATTATTACAGATGTTTCCCCTGCAGCAGGAAGAAGAATCAAGAGACAAATTGAGGTAGAGAACAATTTGACTAGGCATGACATGAGTTTCTGGTCCTCATACCACTCACCTGAGTGTAAAACCCCACATTTCCCCTCAAATAAGAACAGAGAAGACATATGTGAAATGAATTTTCCTCTCAGTAAATGACTAACCTCCTCTGCTTCCTCCAAAAAATAGGCATGGTTCTACTGAACTAATTCTCATTTGCATAATCGCAGGACACCAAAACCTGTATAGAGGACCTGAACAGTTTACTGAAGGTGGAGCCCAAGAACACTGCCGCCCTTAAACTACTGCAAGAGGTACAGAAGAAGAAGTGATGGCATATCAGGAAGAGTGGAGGAAGTAGTGTCAAGTCTTGTGACTGCACTTCTTGTGGAGGAAGAGAGGCTGGAGACATTGCTATTGAAGGGGTACAGCAACTGGTCATTGGCATCATTCAACTACTTAAGACTAGGGATGTGTTAACTAAAATCCTTTTTTGGGCAAGTTCATCTTTGCTTTATTAAATTACAGTAGATTAAAATGTATTTAGTCTCAGCTATATCGGTTTCAAGACTTTGATTATTCAAATGAGTCTTTAAAATCCCTTTAAAATCCTGCTTTGCAATTTGATCTGACAAAGAGTCTTACTTAGCAGGGGGAATTAAGTTACATCTTGACACTCTCCACTCCCTCCTCTTTATCTGGCAGTCTCCCCTCCATCCTCTTCCTCGCCATGCAGCATTGTACGTACCTCTTTACCTCATGTGCCTGTCTTGAACCTCTGCATCCATCTGTTGGCCTTGGTTAGCTTCTGCTCCAAGTCAAAGCATTTATCAAACTCCTTAAATGTACATTTTAAGTGTTGTGCAGAAAGTCTCACATCTCTAAAGTCAAAATGTCTCGATGCATGCTCAATCCAGGCATGAAAATTAAAGAAGGTTGAATCAGTTCATTCAGATACGTTTATTGACAGATACGTTTCATCACTCAACTAAGTGCCGTCTTCAGTCTAAACTGACTACAGGTATCCCCACCCTTATAAACAACAGTTGCATAATGACCAGAACCAACAACGTTTCATATGCAAATATGGGTGTGTCCACTAACTAGAGTTTCAATGGCCATGTGTGCTATTCACAGAGGATTTGGGAATGTTTGCAATCACAGCATTGTAAGATGGCAACAGATGTGCTCTTAGCCCCCCCCAGTTCAGGGATGGTCATTCCCTCTTCACATAGATGGTCTGACTCCCCGTTCAAACCAGCGTTTCTCCCTATCAAGGATGTGCACATCCTCACCCTTGAAAGAGTGGCCACTGGCCTGTAGATGGGTGTAGACTGTGGAGTCTTGGCCTGACATGTTAGCTCTCCTGTGTTGTGCTATCCTCTTGGCCAGCATGTTTCCCCAATGTATAAGTCACGGCAATCCTCCTGGCACTTAACCACGTACGCTATATATACCGTATGTGGCGGGAGTGTCGGAAAAGCTGAGACGCATATTTTCCAAGCACCACATCTCAGTTGCTTTCAAACCCCAAAACACGCTGCGTCAAAAGTTGGTCCACCCCAAGGATCGGGTCCCCCAGCACAAACAGAGCAATATAGTGTACACGGTTAAGTGCCAGGAGGATTGCTGTGACTTATACATTGGGGAAACCAAAAAGACGCCGGCAAAGAGGATGGTACAACACAGGAGAGCTTACACATCATGCCAGGACTCCGCAGTTTACAGTACATCTGTCGCCATCTTACAATGCTGTGATTGCAAACATTCCCAAATCCTCCATTTGCATATGAAACTAACTGGTCGTTGGTTTCGGTCGTTATGCCACTGTAATGTTTATAAGGGTGGTGATACCTGCAGTCAGTTTAGACTGAAGATGTCACTTAGTTAACTGAGTGATGAAATGTATGTCAGTAAACGTTGTATCCAGATGAACTGATTCAACCTTCTTTGATCGCTAAAGTTATTTTTATTTCTAACCGGTTATTGAGCAGTCTTTATGGTTAAATGGCTGGTAGATCTGAGTGGAAATCCATTTAAGACCTGTGTCTCTAATTCTACACTTTAACATATGCCTAAATGTTTGTTGTGCATGTCCAGGCGAGTAGCTTATTTGTGGTTCGTTCATTTTCAGTGGGTTCCTATCCAATCTTGTTTTACCACAGGTCAGTGTGTAGGATTTGCTTTGAGATGTTTCTTTACCCATAAAAAAAAACTTATTACATCTGGTCAGGGAGGGTCAAAGCATATTGATATGTTCTGTATGTTTGGCTTGCGTAAAAAAATTGGGGGATAAAACATTTTAGAGAAATGTAAATTCATGTCATCTGCTGAATAAAGTTAACGTTTGTATAGAATTGGTTTCTGTGGCTTTTTTAAATTCTATTAATTTGCATCATATATCACCATTCGTCTGAAAGCAATTCATTTCTGAGCCTTTAAAAAATAATCAGATGCTCAATGTTTCATGTCTAAACATCTGGTTTGATAAACTTGGACTGTTCAAGTTGTTGTTAAAGTTACGTGAAGATATTAAGAACCAAGGAACATGTGGATATGACCACAACCTGGAATTGGTACCTGGGCAACGAAGGAAAAGGGCTGCCCACTTGTCCTGTTGGAAGGAGAGCGGGATGGGGAAAAATGCATGAGTAAAATTTCTTCATCCACCACTCTTCCGCGTGTGTGTGCCGTGTGTAGCTGTAAGTAGAATAAAAACTCCGTATCAAAAGTTGGGCCTTTGTTTAACGGCTAAAGCTTCCTAGTTTCAATCAATGTGGACTTTGAATGGCATTTAGATTACATTTCTCAGAGGAACCGATTTGTGGAAATGACGTGGCTCTAACAACCCGTAAAGATATTGTCAGCTGTTTACAGCTTTAATTGTGTAGATATGCTACGTTAAGTATTTCCTTGCAGCTGCCCAAACAAGTTAGCACGTAGGCTGTGTGTGTTTTGAATGCGGTTACTTGTCTTCACCCAAAATATCAAACAGCAGCCTGGATTGCTGCCACAACAGCAGCAAACCTACAGTTTCACTCCCAGGTGTCACTGGTGCACCCAGGCACCTGTGCTGTCACGCAGTCTGATATTTGCCATATCTGTAAACCTATTGAAAATAACATAATTCCGGAATTTTGAAAATGTTAATCTACGACAACCTTCATTCACAGGCAGAAGTCAAGAGATGCTTTACACACACAGGTCACAGCTTTTGACAGTTCTGCAAAACGTCACGTCTTCTACTCCAAACGGAGCAGTTTTGGTTGGTGTCTTGCCTATGGGAATCTCGGTAGTGCTGGTTGAGAGAAAAACGTAATTTTCTGCTCGTTTGTCTTTGGTATGTCAACGCTGCTGCTGATATACAGCAAGCTTGCTCCATCAACCCTAGATGAACCTTTTGCACCAGTTGTCCATGTTTGAATTACAGTCAAGTAAATGCTTCATTATGCCGCCTGTACTTTTATCTTCCCTAACTTTTAATGTGTTTATCTTATGCTTATTCAGAATTACTAGCAGTGAACACAAATGGTAAATGAGATTTACCAACATTGCGAACAACCATTATTAGCGAGTTAAATGGTTAACAGCAATATTTCCCTTCCCTTAGACCCAAGTGTGGACCCGATAGAGAGTGTAAAGGAAATGAGGCAAGTCATTTTTGGTTTTACACCTAATGACAAGTACATGTGAGAAAAGCAGATGAGTGTGGTGGGGGTTCTGCCCTGTGTGGGAAGGTCATGGAAATGAACTTACAAATAAAGTAGATAGTTTGTTTGTCTTGGGTTGAATTCAGCTTAAATGTACGGTCACGCAACCATTGAATTAACATGTTTTAGGTTCCTAAACTTTTCACAATCCGCTGCAGAGCCGGAACCCTTGTCATCTGACCGGGACCCCTGTGGGGCACGTGTTTTCATTCAAGCGAGGTTTTGGAGGTGCTGACGTTTCCTGCGCCGCACCCGGCCAGCAGCCACAATAAACAGAGCAGGTGAGATTCAGAACTGATAAAACCTTTATTTCACTTTAAATCGTCTTTTACATTATTTTTTTTTTGTCCTTAACATGTTAGGTGAAACTAGAGTTGGAGTTTTTTTTTTAAAAGACATACACAAATCTAGTAATACGTCAATAACCAGGGAAAGGTGTTGTTTTTTTGTCTTTTTACTAGTTTTTTGTGTCATTAAGCTAAGTCTAAGTTTTCACAACCACGTGCGCGCTAAGCAATAAAACGGTCACAGAAGCATACTTTTTTTTTCCTTTTTTTTTTGGATTTTTTCCCCCAGAATACTGGTAAGTAAAAACAAAACGTTTGGAGATACCAGATATACAGACAGGCTCAGTGCCACATTCACTACTGCATGGGAAAGTTTTTTTTTTTTCCTTTTCGTTCAATTTCCTTATCAAGCGTAGGAATAACTGCTGCTTCTGCTCAGCTAAAGAGAAAAGGGGGTAAGGAGACTTTCTTTTTAAACGTCAGTGCATGAAAACATTTGTCCTCAGCAAAGAGAGAAAAAGATTGAAACGCGACTTTCCTGCACCTATAGAAAGTCCAGGTGAGTAATGACAAGGTTATTGTGACACTGAGATTATTCAAGGTTTTTCTTTTTTGCCTACCATTGCTAGAAATGGGAGGGGGGCCTTAAGAATAACAGCTTTGTGTACCAACAGTATAACGATGATTGCGTGCAATAAAAAAAAAAGGTGCCGTATTAGTTTGTGACATTAGTCTAGTTTTTTAACATAACCATTATGAGCAGCAACTTGCATTCATCGCTGCTCTTGTATGTTAAAAAAAGAAAGGGAAAAAAGCACACCACCTGCACCAGAATGTGCCCAGTCTTTCTTTGAGTAGGATCTATTCACGAAAAATGGTTGTGGTTGCGAATGTTTGTGTCATCTAATGTTATTATCCAGTCAGGTGAGCTGCAGGAAGACAAAAAAAAAGGCGAGCTGTGTGTGAGATTGGGAGCAGGTGTCAGATAAAGCTCCAAAATTTACCTCTCTGCATTTGCTTACTAATGGATGAAAATACTATTAACCAAGTCTGATCATTTTAAAATACCTACAGGAAGTCATCAATGACATATTTGCTGAGGCTGACCAATGGATAAAGCAAGGAAGTGTCTGGTGGTGGGGACACTAATAACTACAGTTGCTCACTGAGATTTAAGTACAAGGGAGTTTTTACTGGCTAATGTATTGGCCCCGGATATGACTGTCACCCACGCAACATTTGTTGTATAACATATAAGCTAGTCAAAATGTAGTCAGACTGGGCAGACACACTGAGTAGTGTGGCATATGTAAGCGGTTACAGAAAGCATAGTGAAGAACATAACCCTCTAGCTGCTGGGAAATGGTTTAACTTAGGACAAAGCATCTGATCTCTTGAAAAAAAAATCACAATATTTAGTGGTAAATGATAACAACTCTCCCTAAAGTTTACATTTCAGGCTCGAGGTGCAATGACATCACAAATTGAAAACCTTAAAAAAAGAAAAAAATGGATGAAACGTGTCTATAAAGACAAAGATTACATAAGGGGGGAAGGGGCTTGGAGACGGTTCTTCGCAAACATGTTAAATTTCATAGTATTGATGAATTCTTTCATTTCCAAAAAACAGATTAATAGTTATGATCTAAAAATTTTTTTTAACTTTACAGTTATATATTAAAAAAAAACTGGGCCATGATTGTGTTTTGTTACATACACATAAAAAGAACCCTTTAATAAAACAGGAACAATACTAGTTCACAACCAGTGCTGGTTATGGAACAAGCAGTGCAGCACTGGGGTCCCACAGTACCGTCGGTTTTAAACTGGGGTGGCCAAACTGGTGAAATGGCTTGCGTTTGCGCTAGGCAAACAAAAGATCCAAAATCTTCTGGGAGTTTCACACGGAATGTCCTTTTTAAACATTTTTAACCATCTTATTTTAAATTCAAAAATAGAATTATATGGAATGGTAAAATGAATAACAGGTCCCTTTAGATCTGAGTTTTAGTTACGTTATTTGCAAAGCAAAGAAAATTTGGTAAGCGAGCGTTTGATTACAAAGCAGATATAATGAACGTGGTTAGTCAGTGTCACAATACAGCCTTGAATGACCCTTCTGTATAATTCTCAGCAGAATTGCTCTGCCAATTAAAGGGGGAGAAAAAAAGAGGGTACAATCCTTGCCACAGAAAGAAATCAGCATTGTCTTGTTTGACGGTGATGGGGGTGGAGGAAAAACTAAGCATCACAGTGTTTGTTGAAAATAAACGGACAAGTTTAATAACCTTTGTTTTGTTTTAAATTGGAATATAACCAGCCATTTGCCAGTACACTAAGAAAAGCCAAAAGAGAAGAGAGGGACATCTATATGAATCCATTAGCTTACTAAAGAAAGAGAAGATGGAGTCTGGGGAGGGATTTGAAAGCACGAATTATCTTCACAAATGTTAGGAAGAAGTAAAGAAGGAAGGAAACAAAGCCAGAACAGAGGAATGCCATGGGACAGGAGATTAAGCGAGGGGGAAACTTGGGAATGTTGTCTCGCTACTCCAAATTTGATTCCATACTTAAAAAAAAAAATCTTTCCATTTGGAAATTAAACCCTCACTCTGGGCGTTGTTGGACTAGGCTCACCAGTGCTTAGTCAAGACTAGAGCCCTCTTGGCCTGCCTTGGGGCACCATGAAAGAGACAGGGAGGGAGGGAGAGACAGGATAGTGGGAGAAAGAAAGGAAAGTTAAAAGTATTTTTCTCCTTTGTCTTTGTGAGGGTCAGGTATAATTCATGCTGTTAGTTATACAGAAGGGAGCTGGAAGGAGATGGGAGGACATGAAGTGAAGAGAGAGACAGGAGGGGGAAAAGTTTAAGAGGTGGTGGTGGTGGTGGAGGTGGGAGGGGCTCTAGTTCTCTCCCTCGCCGGCGTCCCCCTCATCTCCTTGGTTTTCTGATGTCCACAGCTGCAGAGGGAGAAAATCAGTCAATCACCAGCCTATCAAACTACTGACCTACTTTCTCCAGTGTACTCATGTACCTGGCTGTCTGAGTATTACAAGAGATAAGGCTCTTTTAAGCTACCTGTACATTTATTTACTAACCTACAATGTGCTCAATCTACCTTCATCTGCCATTTATTGAGGTTATACCCTTTCCCCATTTAAAAATTCCACACTTGAATAAATTCTAAAGTTTGCTAGAATTGATGTTCTGGTTCGAGTGGCTGTCCGATAACTCTCCTGGACCATAATCACTCTATAGATGAAAACATTCTACACAACAACTAAATCTGCAGAATGACTGTCAACAAGCCCATATCACTGTATAGTAGTACAACATTCCTCCCCCTAACACGAAACAAAAACTAGTCAAATATAATCACACCTGCACAAGTCTCATCCCATACTCCTTTAGATCTTTTTGCAGGTTTTCGGAAGCGAAGTTAAATGTTTTACTATTGCAAAAAGGCCACCGTGTAGCCTAGTCTTCATGGGAGAGTAAAATTATGATATAATTCTGTGCTATTGGCTGTACGGCTTAAAACTAATTAGGGATTGTTATGAAAATATGTAACCAAATACAGACCACAAGCAATATGATTGTTAACAGTGAGGTTGTTTGTGTGTGTATGTGTGCTCACAGCAAGGTTGTGTGAAGTGTGTTCCCAGAGAGGTGTTGTGTGTGTGTGTGTGTGTGTGTGTGTGTGTGTGTACTCACAGTGAGGTTGTCCCTTAGTAGCTGCATGATCAGCGTGCTGTCTTTGTACGAGTCCTCGTTCAAGGTGTCAAGCTCAGCAATTGCTTCATCGAAAGCCTGATGGTGATGCAGACACACAAATATTAAATCCTTACAAAAAGCTACTAATTTTCCATACCGATCACAGTAGCCAAACATTTTTAGACCAACTGGTCATGCTCCACAACTGAATATTGTGTGGTCAGTTTAGATAACTATGCCATTTTGCTGCTAGCATAAAAAACTTCCTTCTTTGCCTCTCTTAAAATGTACTATGAGTGGTTATTTGATGCGAACTCAGACACATGTTGAATTATTGCATTTTTAACAGATTATTGTCAATTACTCTTAGCTTGAAATTACTATGGAATCACTTAAATGAGCCTGAAACACAAGGGTATTAAATGTTAGTACTGTGAAAACTTTTAACTTGTTCTGTTGTTGATTAATTTGTTGGAAATTAAATCCATCTATGAACCTAAATGACCAGTTTGGGGTTTTAAAAAAATATCACAGTTTAAAATCGGACTTTTTCCCCCTGAAATCTTTCGTGGAATAACTCACTGCAACCACCCACTTTTCCTGCATATTTCAGACTGATTTCTCTATAGTATTCATTATGGTTGATGGAGAAAAACCGTTGATGTTAAAGTATGCATGTCTGGGGTCAACTGTGTGTGTGTGTGTGTGTGTGTGTGTGTGTGTGTGTGTGTGTGTGTACACCCACCGCCTTGGCCAGTTCGCAGGCCTGCTCGGGTGAGTTGAGGATTTCATAGTAGAACACGGAAAAGTTGAGGGCCAGGCCCAGCCGGATGGGGTGTGTGGGCTGCATGTCGTTCTTACTGATTTCAAATGCGTCTTGGTAGGCCTTCTGAGAGTTCTCCACTGTGACTGCATGGGGCAACAGAGTTCATACACAGGTTTTGGCGGAGCAATTCTGACTGAAATTATGCCAGTCACTGTAGTGTAATAATTACTGTGCGTAATTAATGGTCTTGATTTGTGAAAGAAAATTAGTTCACTAATTTGGCATCTCATCAAAACACCCGTAATGTTCTCAACTATGCTTAGTATTGTGAATAAAATGTTTCAACAACCAACCAAACAGTAATCATGGAAACAAAAATATATCCTTCAAAGATCAACCAAAGGGGTGTTTCTCACATTCTTCTGTAGCAAATGTATGCCCCCATATAGCATATAACAAATGTGTATTGCATACATTTTTCATACAGGCATTAAATGCAAATACTACACAACAAACAACATCCAAGAAATAACCGGTTCAAGGAACAGTCACAAAAATGGAAATGGAAATGGCAGCAGCAGAAGATGTGTTGGGCAGAACTGACATCGGTGAGACACTTTGTCTCCACCGCATTCTAAAAGAAATGCTAATCACCAATGCATGGAGGGAGCTTGCCAGAGCTCTGAAACATGGAAGAAAGAAAGAAAAGAAAAAAAAAACTGGAAAGAAATGCACAAGGCAAAATGAAATGTACCGAGTTACAATGCCCCCTCCTGCCAAATTTGTGGCTTTGATGCCCCCTTGTGGATTATCTGTTTATAATGGACAGGGTTCCAAACGCGTGGACAGGTAAGTAAGTGAGCAAAGCACAGAACTGGGGAAGGCATCTCAGAGGCACGGTGCATAAGAGCTTGGTGTAGTCCACTATATAGAAGTGGGGGAAAAAATGAAAATACAACCACAACACCTAGGTCAGGCCACCCCTTTATACTTAGTCGCCAAACAAAACTGGCACTTATCAAGGAAGGATACTGAGATGTCAACTGTCACTGAGTTGCAGAACTCAGTTGTTATGAAGATGATGTTCATGGCTCAACAATATCCAACACATTGCACCAAAGGGTGACAAGGAATTTTTTTTTAACAAAAATACACAAACCAGGGAAACCCAGGGACCCCCCCCCCCCCCACACACACACAACAGATAACCTTGCTCATAAAAAAAAAATTGGCAAAATATGACTTGGAATATACTATATTCAAAGTAACTACACATTATACGTGGCACAAATCCAACACTGCACATCAGCCAGGTAACACCATCCCCACGGTAAAGTTTGGTGGTGTTAGCATCATGTTATTGGGTTGCTTTCAGCAGCAGGGACTGGCATTCTGGTCAGAAGTGATTGGAAGATGAATGATACACAACATAGATCCTTGATAAAAACTTGCTCCCCTGTGCCAGAAAGTGTACACTAGGGAGAGAGTTTGTCTTTCAGCAAGACAATGGCTCAAAGCCCACTGCAAGAGCAACACTGGAAAGGCTTAAAGTAAAGAAAATGTATGTCCTTGAGTGGCCGAATCATTGAACATCTGTAGCAAGACTTCTAAACTGCCATTCATTGCCACTCCCCAACTAACCTGGCAGAGCTTGAGCAATTTTGTAAGGAAGAATTTTGTAATGGAAGAATCTTGCTCCATCATCCATCCTTCCATTATCTAAACCGCTTATCCTGATCAGGGTTGCGGGGATGCTGGAGCCTATCCCAGCAGTCATCGGGCGGCAGGCAGGGAGACACCCTGGACAGGCCGCCAGGCCATCACAGGGCCGACACACACACATTCAAACCTAGGGACAATTTAGTACGGCCGATTCACCCGACCTACATGTCTTCGGACTGTGGGAAGAAACCGGAGCCCTCCGGAGGAAACCCACGCAGACACGGAGAGAACATGCAAACTCCACACAGAGGACGACCCCCAAGGTTGGACTACCCCGGGGCTCGAACCCAGGACTTTCTTGCTTTGAGGCGACCACGCTAACCACTGCACCACCGTACTGCCCCTTGCTCCATCATGTTGTGGAAAATTAATACTTATCCAAAAAGACTTTTAACAGTAATAGTTACAAGAGGTGGTTAGAACAAGTACTGAATGAGGTTGAACAGTTATAAATTAATGACATTTCAATTTTTGAACGCCTTAAAAATATATATTTTGGGCTGCATTATGAAAGAGTGTGTGATTCACAAATAAAAATTCCAATTTTTGTGGGAAAAAAAGGTTGGGGGCCGAATACCTTTTCAAGGCACTTAACCATTTAGATGGAAACACGGAACAATGCCAGAATTGACCGATTAAAAGGTGTGTTAATGTGTTTTAACATTGTGTGTGTATGTTTGTGTGCTCTCGAATGGAAAAATATTTGTTTCATTATCAAAAAACAAATGGCTACTCACTGCCCCCTGAATGATCAAACAATAACATCCATTCGCTCTTGTGAGTAACACAATAAAAAGGACTCCCATCTCTAGGTGAATTGAATTCTGCTACTCACCCTTCTTTGAATCCCCGGAGGCCACCTCTGACAGGTATCTGTAGTAGTCGCCTTTCATTTTGAGGTAGAACACCTTGCTCTCTGCCTGAGATGCGTTGGAAATAAGATGGTTGTCGAGTAGACCCTGAAACACACAGGTGGACAGTTTTTTTTTACACAACGACACACTAAAACTCACATTCCCTCTAGTCTTTCAGTAGTGTGGAAATAAACCCCAAGCAACAACCACTTCGAGGGGGGGGGAGCTATAAATGACAGTGGAATTCATTTTGCCTAGACCCACATCCACTTGGATAGGTGCTATCATTAAAAATAAATGTACACAGTGCAGCCTTCATTTGAGCCAGGTGGGTTACTTTATGTCAAACTGAAACCGAAGTCTCTAAAACTACGCAACAGCTATAAAGACATAGATGGCATCCAGACCTAGAGACTATACTCTTAGAAATATAAACAGATAATCCAGTACAAGGGCTCTTTTTTTAATCCGGCCCAACAGCACATCAACTTGTACGCTAACTATTGCTAAGTATGGTCTATAGGGGGCCATTATTGGGGGTAACAAAGTGACTTGTTGGCAAAATATGTTTGCTTCTCGTAACAACGCTTCTTGCCATTTTTCTGGACTAGGACGTGACCTGCAATGCGCTCTTATCTCACAAATGCAAAATAGACTCCCCAAATGGGATTCTTGAGAAGAATGGGATTTGATGTAACAGGAATGTGTTTAAGCCAATGCAAGTACTCTTCATCTTCCAGGCTATTGAAATAGGAGTGGGCTGTAAGTTTGCTGCTGATTTTGAGAGAGAGAGAGAGAGAGAGAGAGAGAGAGAGAGAGAGAAAAAAAAGATCTTAGCATTGGTTTCTATTGCCGGTATGCAGCACTTCTGTTGCACGTTTAATACCAGATCTCTGTGGTGCCGTTTCGAGGAAAATTAAACTAAATACATTTAATTTTCATTTGTTATAGTTGACTAATCTGCATCTAGTATACCCACTTGATTGAAAATGGTTCCAGGTAATTGCTTTCCTCCCAGTGTCTTAGAATAATTTCAATATTTTTTCATTAAGTTCAAGAGCTTGAGAAATTTGGAGAGCACCAAAATCAGAGCCTCATCCATATTTTTCCTTTTTCTTGATGTCTCCTGCTCATTTTTATTGGCTGCGTGGTATTATGTCACAGCTCTTCTGTCAAACTTTGGGTGCAATTCCATCGAGCTCGGCACAGTACATGTACTTTGTGCATAAAGTAATTCAAACTTGTTTATGAGCATCGCAATCCTTCCTTCATACTGGGTAATCTGCTGCATTTCCATTACTCTGATTGTAAGTTATTATATACAACATTGCATATAATAACAATCGAAATCAGTTCCAAGCAATTTCACATAGGCCCTTTAATGTTACACGCTTTAAATAACCTCTGGGGGCCTTATAGATGCAAGCAATGTTAAAATGTTGCTTGTATCTTTATTGTAGTGCACATAAATGGTGTTGTCATGTATCCAACCGTAAAAAGCTTTGGCTGTACTGGGCAGTTTCCAGAGGAAATGTGTTAAACTTCCGAGCAATTTTACAGTAGTGCTGGGAGAGAGCATGGATGCTCAGTAAATCTTCCATGTAAAAATGTCAAGTGACTAAATCAACTGTCTTCTCAGCTACAACACAGTAGGAGCTTCTTTTGCGCTATCACGCACAGCTGTTTTCAAGCACTGAAAATAGTGCATTAACATGTTCACACCATTTTAACCAACCAAGTTCAACAAGTTATAATTTACAGACCGGAGTCCAGTGGACTCCGGTCTGGAGCCCGGCCAGCCACAGCCAGCAGCAGAGAGGAAGATGGAAGGAAGAAAACCTCAAATCCTGTGGCCCAAGTCCAGCCAGAAGATTGAGTGGGAGACCATCAACTCTGACCTTGTCCTCTTACTAGAAGGTCAAAAGGGAACAGTTGAAAGAAAACTGGAGAACATGGGAGCCATCATTTACAGCTATGGCGTAGAGAGATTTGGGGTGAAGGAGAAGATACCCAGTAGGCAGAAAGACCCTTCAACTCAGCCCAAATCCAGGAGACAGCGGGAAATTGACAGGTTGGTGAAGGAGAGAAGACAACTGAGGAAGCAGTGGAGGAAGGCCACAGAGGGAGAGAGGGTTGGGCTTGACGCACTGCAGGCTGAAATAAAGCAGCATTTGACAAAGCTGCAAAGAGCAGAACACCTCAGACGACAGCATAAGAGGAAAGAGCGGGCTAGGACCCGTTTCTACAGCAACCCTTACAGCTTTGTCAAGAGCCTTTTTGACAGCAAGAAAAATGGGAGCCTTGGAGTCCCCATACGAGATCTGGAAGAGCACCTAAAGAAGACCTACTCTGATGTCCGGAGACATGAGCCAGTCACCATCCCGGATGACATGCCACCAATTCACCCACCTGACCACCATATGGACACAAGACCCCCCACATGGAGCGAGGTGGAGAGGACGGTAAAGCAGGCAAGATCGATGTCAGCTCCTGGGCCCAATGGTATCCAGTATAGACTCTATAAGAACACTCCTGGAATCCTGAAATACCTCTGGAAGCTGATGAAAGTGGCATGGCAGAAAAGAGTCATACCCAGGGCATGGCGAAGAGCAGGAGGCATTCTGATCCCCAAGGAAAAGAACTCTTCCTGCATCAGCCAGTTTCGCCAGATCAGCCTTCTTAATGTAGAGGGAAAGATATTTTTTAGTGTGATTGCCCAAAGGCTCTCCACATTCCTGCAAAGAAACAACTTTGTTGATACATCAGTGCAGAAAGCCGGGATCCATGGCTTCTCAGGATGTCTGGAGCATGCTAATATCATCTGGCACCAGATACAAGCTGCCAAGAAAGAACGGAGAGACCTGCACGTGGTTTTCTTAGACCTTGCCAACGCTTTTGGATCAGTTCCTCACAAGATCCTGTGGACGGCGTTTGATTTTTTCCATGTCCCCAAAAATATCACGGAGTTGGTCAAGACCTATTTTCAGGATCTCCAGTTCTGTGTCACAACACAGAACACCACCACCACTTGGCAACATCTGGAAATAGGCATTATGGCGGGCTGCACTATTTCCCCCCTGGCATTCATCATGGCAATGGAGCTCGTCATCCGTGCATCGCGATGGGTGGTGGGAGGCGAAAGGTCCAGGAATGGCCTGCGTCTTCCACCAATCCGGGCGTACATGGATGACTTGACCACCATAGCAACAACAAAACCATGCACCAGGCGCCTGCTGCAGAAACTCCAGGAGAACATCAAGTGGGCACGAATGGAGTTTAAACCAAGCAAATCTCGCAGCATCTCCATTGTCAAAGGCCAACTAGTAGATGAACGGTTCTGCATTAGTGATCAACCAATCCCCACGGTCCGGGAGAAGCCCATCAAGAGCCTCGGACGGTGGTACAATGCAGACCTCAAAGACACCCAGCAACTGGAGCAACTTCGCCAGGATACAATCAGTGGCCTCAGGCAAATCAACAACACTGCACTGCCCGGGAAGTTGAAGCTTTGGTGCTTTCAGTTTGGGCTGCTACCCCGACTCATGTGGCCAATAACTATGTACGAAGTCTCACTATCTCATGCCAATCGCTTGGAGAGGCTAGTGAACTCGCAGGTGAGGAAGTGGCTTGGACTGCCAAGGTGCCTCAGCAGTGTTGGACTCTACGGCAATGGAGCCCTCGCACTGCCAATTTCCAGCCTGGTTGAGGAATTCAAATGTGCCAAAGTGAGGCTGGACATGTCCCTCACAGAATCCCGAGACCCAATAGTGAGAGGCGTTGCTCCAACCCTAGCAACAGGGAAGAAATGGACCCCGGCTGCAGCTGTAATGGAGGCGAAATCTGCCCTCCGCCACCGAGACATAGTAGGCCATGTTCAACAAGGCAGAGGCGGCCCTGGCCTGGGAATAAAAACACCTACCTGGCAAAAGGCGACTACTACCGAACGGCGAACTATGGTGGTTGAGGAGGTCCGCCGACAGGAAGAAGCAGCCAGATGTGCTAAAGCCGTAGCACAAGCCAAACAGGGTCGCTGGATGAGGTGGGAGGGTGTTGAAAAGAGGAAACTCACATGGAGTGAGCTCTGGAGCATGGAATCAAACAGGCTGAGTTTCATCATCAAGGCCACATATGATGTCCTGCCCTCTCCCATAAATCTAAATCTCTGGTTTGGAGAGAATCCATCTTGCTCCCTGTGTACAGCCCCAGCAACCCTCAAGCATATCTTGGTTGGCTGCAAGACCAGCCTTACCCAAGGCAGATACACCTGGCGACACAATCAGGTGCTCAGGTGCTTGGCAGCTGAACTCGATTGCAAGAGGGTTTCCATCAATGCCCAACCCTTCAACAACCAGGAAGGGCCCCGGCGTTTCCCAGCTTTCATTCGAGAGGGGGATAAACTGAAGGCCAACCCTTCACTTCCCAACTTAGGCTCACTAAACTCAGCCAGGGATTGGGAAATGCGAGTGGACTTAGGCCAGAAGCTCATCTTCCCGACAGAGATCGCAACAACCACCTTGCGACCAGACCTCGTCCTCTGGTCCAACGCTAACCAGCTCGCTTACATCATTGAGCTCACAGTCCCCTGGGAGGATGCAGTCGATGAAGCGTACGAGCGTAAGAAGCTGCGGTACGCCAACCTAGCAGCCGAAGCAGAGGACAGAGGCTGGAAGGTGAAGGTGCGCCCTGTGGAGGTGGGTTGTAGGGGCTTTGTTGCCAGCTCCACAGCAAAACTCCCGAGGGAACTAGGAGTCAGGGGGCAGGCCCACAGGAGAGTGATCAAAGAGCTAGCCAACACTGCTGAGAGGACTAGCCACTGGATCTGGCTCAAAAGGAGAGACGCCGTCTGGGCTGCCAGGGTGAACAGCTAACCACAGGTCACACACCCAGGACCGATCAACCTGTGGTGGGCCTGCCTCAGCGGAGGGTGTCTTGTGATAAAAGGCCGAAACACCCTGTGATGCTGAGGTACACAACTGATGATGTGTCCTGGTGGTGGCAATGCCACCTTGGCAGACATCTCCAGTTTGATCTCCACTGAATCTGTTGCAGTGCAAACACTAGGGATTTTAACAACCAGTCCTTTTTTTTGAATCTTGTAATTACAGCTGTTATGAAGCCTATTAATTCTTTTGTCAATAACTTATCTCATTAATTTATCTCGTCCCTTTAACAGATAGAGCAGTGTTACTCTTTACGCGGCTTGTGAGCCGCACGCAGCTCGTGAGAATTTGTTTTGCGCCTCATATAGATCCACTGATAACAATAAGAACATAGCTATAACTTACTTCTATAGGTCCCGTTTGTGTCCTGTTTCAGCACATTGAAAGAAATTATCCAGCAGATGGCAGCATACTGAAGATACGTTAAAGAACGTAGGCTACGTAGCAGCGTGGGATCATGGGTAGACGTATAGCCTATGTGTGTAGCTTCGTATTTGCGAAACATTTTTTTCATGTTGATAATGCTTATGTATAATTGCATATGTACATGCATACATAAGATGGGTTCCACTCCCAGCCTTACAAACTCACAAACAAGTATTATATATTTTAATAATGCAATGTAATTATTAATTGAGAATAAAAAGAGATGTAAGGATGGAAAGCATGGAAAGCATGGTACTATATTTTTTTTTAAACATACACAAAGATGGTAAATATCTTGAGATTGATGATGAAAAAAAAAACACCCGAGTTACATCTGCAATCTCTGTGGCTCTTTGAGGAATGGTCTTATTCATAAGTGGCTCTCCTAAGAAAATTAGTGAGTACCACTGCGATAGAGCATATCAACGATATCTTATTTCACCAGCAGATGGCAATCTAGATGAAGGCGATCTAACAGCTGGCACCAAACACCCCAGAATAAATAAACAGCTGGCATAAAAAGATGATTTTCTATGCATTTGGTTTTGAACCAGACTGACAAGTTATTTTGATGGTAAGTTTGCTTAGATTTGCTAGATAGATAGATCAAGGACCTCTAGTCTGCGAATCTATTGCTGCTAATAAGCCAACAAGCCTAAGCATTGTAAATCTGTTGCTGATGCCTTCTGAGTTGGCCAGTTATTATTTATGAACCAACTAACCAAGCAATATCACCCAGCCTCAATGCTAGTGGAACTGCTCTGAAAATGAGACATCCCAACTAAGCGCTGTATGTCAGAAAATAGGTGTTCATAAATGCTGGCATATCATGTATGAATACAGTATTAGCCCAGTTACTTGTAAATATTGGAAATCGCAAGTGATGCTGATTTTCTATCATTGATCTCCATTCACTAACATGTAGTCTAGTGAGCCGGGGACAGTCTGGTAGAACTGAGTACTGCAGCCACATTCAGTATAATGGGCACCAGTGAAGGTGGCACCTCTTGGGTAAAAACTTTTAACTTCAACTCTTTTTTTCATATCCAAATATGTGGTTTAGATAATTGGGTGAAATTGGACTTGGTGAAACATGTCTGATGCTCATGGAGATGCAGCAGTAAATTTCTGTCAGTGATGGTCCCATAGCCACAATTTCCAAAATGAAGCCAGTGAGTAAAAAGATGTGAGTAAAAAGAGATCATATCCAATATGCATGATGGTAAAAACTAAGAAAATATGACCCAGGAGATTATAAAAAACAAAACAAAACAAAAACAGAATTTTCCTTTACGATCCTTCTTTCAGAGTCAGTCTTTGCTCAGATCAGCCCGATCCAAACAAAGACTTTGATTCTGACCTAAACAGGGTAACCCAGTTTATCTCGTAGGACTGTGGAAGGGTTTGAAATGCCCAAAGTGGACTTGAGTGCAAAATAAGTGACAAGTTCCTGGTAACAGTATTTTTCAACAGTCTCAACTATAGCTCAACACTTTACCTCCTCCCACAATTTTCATTCCTCCCTCCTACTCCTTTTTGTTTCTAGCATGTCCTACCTTTATTACCCATCCTTCCACTCTCCTCCTCTCCCTAAACCACTCTCTTCCTGTGCTACCTAAAGCTCATCTCCCCTCTTTCATACCAGCACGTCATTGCAGATGTCTTTGAGCTCAGCCTCAATCTTCTCGCGGTACTCGCGGGCCATCTGCTGTTTCTTCTCATTGCCCTCCGTCTTCTGCTCAATGCTAGAGATGACACGCCAGGACGAACGGCGAGCGCCCACCTGAGAAACAGCAACAATAACAGGTTATCAACACACAACACCTCAACATATAATAATCATGGCTGTCAAATTACTGCTGAAATGAAAGTCCCCATGATTTGAAGAGCAAAATTATTTGTCTGCACTCTAGGCATCCTATGCGTGCATAAATGTTTCCATCTTTCCAGATTTTTTAAATGAACATTTTAGTTATTCAATTTTCAGTCACTGAAAATGTATGTTATTAATGGTGATTATTAATTGTGGAAACTAAAGTGGTTGCTAACAATTATACACAGATGTGCTGACCTACTCACACCCATCTTTAGGGCAGAAGAGGGAAGGAGATAGAAGTGAGACTGGTTTAGTGCATGGAAGTGGAGAAGAAGGGAAGAGAAGCAAGGCAGGATGGGGAGAGAGGAAGGAACGTGTTGCCAAAAAAGGTAAGGAGAGAAGAGGAAATGAGTATGAGAGAATGTGGGAATATAGCCTCAAAGGTACAATCTGCTTTTGGATGCACAAAGCGGCTGTCCGCCCCCCATCTTCTGCCATTGTTTTGGCCAGACACTGCAAACGCTGTTCGCTTTATTACCCGCAAAAGAGAAAACCAGCCAATGCTGCATTGCTTTCAATTCCTCTTTGGGCTTTCAGTTGTCTCCAAACAAACTCATAATGTTGACTAGATGGTGATGTGTGTATGTGTGTCATGTTTCTTCTTGTCAGTAGAGTGCTATAGCAGTACTCCATTGCCATGGCAGCACATGCCATTATGAACTGCACCAGTCCTGATAATAATAATTTGTCCTTTATTTTTCAAAGGCCCATTCCAGGGAAAACACAATTTCCCAGCGATCTGAGTATTTTGGGAGCATTTCAGGTATATATTACTATGATTAAAAATCAAAATTTGCCATTCAAGATCTTTTATAATAATCTAAAATGTCCAAACAGAAACAAGTGTATTCAAAATGTAAAATATGAGCCTTTTCATACTCCATGTTTATTTACATCTTTGGTTTAAATTATTTTGCATAGCTTGCAACCCAGCAGCATCCTTTCAAATTGTTCACCTTACCGCACCTGCTAGGCTCTTGTATAATGATAGCAAATTGTTTGCAATATGCAATCAAACACTAGCCAGTGCATTGGAAGTGCAGACGGCCCATACGCGACTGATATCCATCACTGTGCAATACTTGGGTGTCAACCTACCATAAAAAGCAAGTGTACACAAAACAGTCCTACGTTTGAGAGCTTACATTCTTATTAAATGCCCATTTCTAGAGCAGGGTTAATAGGGTTGGGTATGGAGGATGAGTGACTTGGAACTTAGGGTTAAAAATTTACAAGACCTGAACATTCAGAGTCGTATCCAACTGTAAAAGCAGTTTCAGTTACATTTGCAAAAATAACTAAATGCTAAAGTTTCAGTCAACTATAAGGACCTGCTTCCCTATAAAGAGCACATCACTGACAATGTTGTTTAACACAGCACGTAGACTCTTCATGACATTTCTGACCAGAGCAAATGCTCTTAAATGTGGCTTCAACTAAAGAAAACAGTGACACAGGAAACTGCAAGCATTCTAGTTTGCTAATTGCATTCAAGGGAGGAAGCAATGACCACAACACACACAAATCGCATCCAATTTTTAAATGGCAAGACAGGGAATGACATTTATATACTTCTCTTAAATATGAGTTCACTGTGCTATATGAGCTGAAGTTCACCCTCTAAGAGCTCTTGTCAGGGAAACTACATTCACCATTACAATGAGGAAGCTGATGATCACAGACAGTGAATGAATGTCACCAACAGGTGAAAATATTTATTGTGAAGGGGTTACATTCCTTCACAAATGTTGAGTCGCTTTCATTTATATGGGTAGATGGCTGATAACCTACTATTTACAGGATATTCACATTCTGCTATTATTTATTAAAATTGACTTGTTTATATAGTAAATTCTATGATAGGAATTAGGGTTGGCATCATTTGGATTTTAACAATTCTGTTTCCGATTCTGATTATCGAGTCCGGTTACGATTCTCATTCTTTGAGGGGCGGGGTCAAAACAGTTCACATGCTTATTTCATAGGAAAAAAATAATTTTTAAAAACCTTTACACTAATCATATTCATCATTAACTTCATAGTTTATGGAACCTGTAATTAATTTCAGTTTAATTTGGTTGATGTTATTAAATATTATTCAATCATAATTTGTTCATTTTTTAATTCACTGTACTGTAATTTACAGTTTAGGGAGCTGCAGCGGCGTTGTCGAGAGCGAAGTAGTAACGTCTGTATTTGCATAAACTTGACAGTTTTTAAAAATTTGATCCAAGTATAGCTAGTTTGCTGTCTCGCTGTTAAAAATAAAAACATTTAATTTTCCCTTTCCCGATTGCGATAAGGTGCTGGCTGTTGGCTGAGGGTAGACTGAGGAGGAGAAGGGCATGTGAGGCAGGGGGAGACCGGCACAACACATCAAACATGGTACATTCGTTTTTTTTTTGTTTTTTTTTAATACCATGCTGGTGAAGGTGTTTTATCATGTTGGTAGTGCATCCTCACTTGCACGAAATAAGTTTGGTACAGGTGTTGCACTGCGCTGATTTTTCAAACAAAATGAAGCCACGCGTTTGAGTGTGTGTCGTTGCGGTCCATGATGGTGCACAGCTTTACCCAGACTCATGTGCTCGCTAGTCATAATGATCTCCCAACAAAACAAAAACAAAAAGTATCGCCTTCCGCAGCATCATCTACTCCAGAGAGAGCACCAATGTGGAGCTTAGGAGACAGGAAGACATGCATGGATTCAACTTGTAACTGGCTATCTGTCTGCACAGCCACACAGATGGATAGCCAGGTCCTGGTACTGAAACTGAAACTAGCACGAGTGAAATTTGTTAAGGAACCAATAAGAATTTTTGAACCGGTTTGAACTTGGAACAGGTTCTCAATGCCCAAACCTAAAAGGATTCCAACAAAGCTCAGCCTATGCTGTTTATTAATGAAACGGGCATCAGGTTGTCCCAGTAGAACCCCACCCCAGGTTCTTTTATATTTCACAGTAATAGCCCCCTAGTGTTAGACTTGCTGTCAACTTGTGAATCATAGGTCCGTTGTGAGAAAATACACATCCACAATTTGAGAGTGTGGCTAGATGTGGTAAAATTGTTGGTATATTAATCTATTTGTCTGTTGAAACATAGGTGAAAACACATTCGCAATGGTTTTCCTGGTGAATATTTCACTGGAATGGGTCTTTAATAAAATACACAGGGATAAAACTGGCACATACAATCTGGCAAGGCAATGCTCAGTTATAAAGAAGGGTTTATGTTTTAAAATTGTATCGAATTAAAAATACAATAACATTTTCTCCCTGGAGACTAGTGTTGCACGGTATACCGAAATGTAGGTACCTTTTAGACATTTTTTGTTAAAAAACGGTTCGGTATGAGAATTTCCCAACGTTCGGTACTTGTAGGTCAAATGTGTCCCCAGCGAAAGTGAACGAGAGGGTGACATGTATAATTTGTCTGAACCTCCACTAGGTGGCAGTATTAGCAAGGTAACCAAGTCAGGCGCGTGTACGGTTCTACGGTCAGGGGACATGCGCCTTTGCAGTAATCACCGTTGATACAGCGTGAGCCTCGGCCTCGACTGAGAGAGAATCAACGCCTCTGCCTCAACATGTCCACAACTGAAAACAACAGTGTGCCATCTCCAGAGTTAAATATAATGCCGCCACGCCCAACCGGCTGCCGAAGTCCACTGTGGGACTACTTTGCCTACAGAGCTGGCGCTGATGGTTAACCCACTGACATGACGAAGCCTGTATGCAAAAGGTTATAAAACAGTGTCGTGCAAAGGAGGAAACACTTCAAACCTCGCCAGGCACCCCAGTGACAGACACCAAGACCTCTCTCCAAGGAGTACGAAACACGACAGGTTAGCGAATAAGCTAGCTGGCTAGCCAGCTGGTAAGATGGCGATGAGCTGCTAAATTATATGAGATACGTATTACGTAGCGTATCAATGTCAGGCCTACCCTGTATCGTAAATAGCATGGCAAGCATATTAGAAAATGTGAGTTCCAAAACGACAAATGTATTAAGCTAGTTATTTGGGGGTCTAATTTTGGTGCTTTTTAAAACGGTTAAATAGCTAACTAGCATAGGGCTACTAGCTACATGTGCTGCCATGCCATTGTTCCGACGGCCCATTATTCCGAAATCGCAATAGTCCGAAAAATGTCCCAATGGACCGAAAGGCAATTTGTCCGACAGCCCGTTATCCCAAAAACAAACGGCGATTGCTTCGAAGGTCCGTTGTTCCGAAAAGACACACTCTCCCCGGAGTTGTTAGTGCAATGACTGCCGGTGTTGTACCAACATCTGTGACCCGTCAGATGATGTGACCCTGCCCTTAAAATGAGCTATTTCGGCCATCTCCCCCAGATGCTAATCTAAATAATCTTAACACAAAACCCACATCAAAAATTAACTGTCCAACAGGACGCATAATCTTAGCCATTACTAATTTTATGCCTAAATTTAACTGCATCGATCTGACTTCCGTATTATTGTCGTTTATACCGATAAGGAGACTGGCGGGTAATCCTTTTTTAAGAACTTTATTCAGGAACAAACACCACCCGTGCATGCGTGTCCTAACTGTCTTCAGTTCTACATACGTACATCCGCCTGAGAGCGCGCCTACTGGCCTCTCGTCGTATTACCTATAGTATAGGCTCACTGCCGTATTACTCCGTGTATGTGTTCAAACCCATATACTACATCCCCCTTTTTCCACAAAAAAACAAAAACACAATCACATTATAGACTTGTTTGTTTCACTGTCTATCAGTTTGAACTTACTGCATTAAGAAACATAAATGCCTTTGTTCGTCTTTGTCTTTAACTTAAAGTGGAGATGTAACACTGTCCACAAGACCACTATGAACTTTTTAAAGGTCTGGGTTTGAATGTTTACCATATCTATTCTTGACATCAGTACAGTGTTACATTCTTCATACATTCATTGTTCATACTATACATCCATTACATTTTTTTCCTTTTTTATGAACTTTATTCAGGAACAAAGAACACCACTCGTGCATGCGTGTCCTAACTGTCTTCAGTTCTACATACGTACATCCACCTGAGAGCGCGCCTACTGGCCTCTCGTCGTATTACCTATAGTATAGGCTCACCACCGTATTACTCCGTGTATATGTTTAAACCCATATACTACATGTATGATGTCTGAAATTGCGTGTTTTAAAAGTATGGTCAAATAGTCTGAAGGATCACAGATTTCGGTGTAACACCACCGTGGGTCTGGACGGTTTCGTGCTTTACACCCATGATACTTACACCCATATTACTGCCTCACCGTAATATGGTGTTGTTCTAATTTACACCAGAAACAGTTTAAAAGGAGACTAACCAGGTCCTTCTCACTTTCTGTCATTTGTCACGTCAGCTTCACAAGGCGTGGCACTGGCGAGTTTACTGCCCTTCCACCTTAGGAGACTAGAGCAGGCATAGACAGAGGTTTTATGTGGCTATTATTTTCTTTACCAATGAAATTGAGGTAAACATTGGACATTCCCTTACAAGTTGAAAGTGTTCTGAACATTTTGACACTAAATCAGTGTTTTTCTGACTTGTAGATCTAGCGAAAAACAAGCTTGTTTGGGACTTTTCCAGCAATCTCACAGTGTTACTAAGTTGTTAACAAACTGAATTAAAAAATTTGATAAACCCTTGTGGATATTTTGTTTCTGAGCTATTAGGTATCAAGTATCATTTCTACTTGACTCTACTCGGTCCTATGTATTGTTTCGGTATCAAGTATCGTGATACTAAACTTGGTATTAGTATCAAAGTCAAAATGTTGGTATGTCTGTGAATGTTCTCATTCATCCAGGTCATGGTTATCCAAAGGAGTTGAATCAAGTGCAACTGGACTTGGTATATATCCGTGGAGACGTTTCGCCTCTTGGATGAGAGGCGAAACGTCTCCACGGATATATACCAAGTCCAGTTGCACTTGATTCAACTCCTTTGGGTAAAATGTTGGTATCGTGACAACACTGGGGACCTTCAACTAAAATGGGGACTTCAGCTAAAAACTTGACAGTACCCCATTTAACTTGGAAATAATTTTTGCCCAAGTCTAAATTAGACCTGGGCAAAAATTCAATATTATCATTTAGCGTCTTTCAATGCTAATGTATTGATGAAATCCAGATAGTCATATGCAATTGTATTGTCTAAAATGATAGAAAATTAAAATCTATTACCAAAAATTTTCAATTTTTATTTGAGGGAGTATCATTTGAAAATTAGTTTTGGTTTGATATTATACTTTACCAAACCATTCAATGTGATGAAAATCAGTTTGATACTTAAAGACTATTTTTGCAGAATATTTTCAATATCACCTAGCACGAGTCTAATCCTTTACCATACTGTGCATTTCTACTTGGCTCTACTAGGTCCTATGTCCATTGGGAATATGAAACTTATATTATGCAACTGACCACTTCAGATGTAAAAACCACACTTCCCTGATTAGAAAGACCAACAGCTACTACATAATAATAATAATAATAATCATTACATTTACATAGCGCGTTTCTAAACACCCAAAGCGCTTCACATTGACGAAAACAATGATGAAAATCAGGAGATTCAAACTCAATATATGAAGCCAACTATATTGAACTGAATTATTTAGTCAGACTCTAAGCAAAGTACCTAATTGGAAACAGGTCTTTTGAAATACTCGGTAGCATGATAAATTACACACGGAGGTACATCACCATGAACTCCATGCACCACTACTGTGAGGCCAGACGTAGTAAATAAAGACTCCAATCATACAAGTCGCAGAATGAAGATAAAGACAGGTCATGGTTGGAAGCTTTTAAATAAATCCATTCACAATGTTGGCTTTCAAAATCTCTCCAAGCAAGCACTGATTGCAATTCCATGTTGGGCATTCAGAGGTGTATGATTAGGATGGCAAGTTTCTTTCACTCATGTGGGTAAATATTGGCTTTGGTCATTTCTCTTTTTAACTACTTTGAGTCACTGTGGCTTGTTTTACTGTGCAAGTTTCAGTTGTGAATGTGTGGTACCGTGTGAATGTAAAGCAGAGCTGATGGTCCACAGTCAACAAACAATAGATGGGTAAACCTAGGAATCCAGCACCCCTGTAGCGAGTCTCCATTATGTGAACTACTATCAGCACTGGTTATCATCTTCATACTGGTATTATTATTTGTACTTCGGTGTAAATGAAGGCCATGGGTACTAAGATTATAGTTTCATTTTAATGAGATACACAATTAGAGAATCTTAATTTATTTGGATTTAAACTAGCAAATAGAACAGTTTTTAATCCACCTTCAGTTTTACAAGAATCAGAATTAGTCAACAGAAAAAAAAAATCCAAAAATGTATTTAATTTTTTCCAATCAACATTGTCATTTAGTACTTAATGGATTCTCAAAGTTGTTGGGTCCTCAACATAGTCAACAAAAATGGAAGTGGCAGCTATTCGTATGTACTGTATACTGTATGTCTCGTGTGAAAAATGAGAATTTCTAAAAGCAGAGTCTACAGGTAAAAAAATACTAAGATTAGCAGGGCAGTGAAATTAAAGCCAAAGGACAGGTTCAAGTCACGGTGTCAGAAAAAAAAAGTATGTACTGCTGAGTTGCACTTGAACAAGAAACTGAACCCCCACCTTCTTCATGGGCCTATGCTGACCTTCGACCTCCCTTTGACGGAGGGGAAACTATAAGTAAAATTTCTCTGCGGGGATCACTTGGGTATCATGTAATTCAATTGTTCACAATCATAGTATGAGGCCATACCACATTTTTGTAGGCGACAGACAGCAAGTTGCGCTCCTCGTTGCTGAGCTCCAGGCCATTCTCTGTCACTGCCTTCATGGAAGCGGCCATGTCGTCATAACGCTCAGCCTGCTCTGCCAGCTTGGCCTTCTGTACCAGCTCGTTCTTATCCATCTCTAGGCTGGAGAGGTAACAAAGGCAAAAACAGAGTCAGTTGGTGTGGCTCTCCGCATCTTCTCATTCATTTCTATTTCTTAGTTGAGGTGAGTTTTTTTATTTGTACCATCTTAGTATTGACCCTGCAAGCATTGTCGAAATCCACTGGCTGCAAGAGGTAATCGAAACAAAAGTTCGAACTTGAAAGAGTATATTATTTAATGAATCAATGAAATTAGACTGTAAAGAAGCATGCGATGATATTATTACAGTAACATATATATGCTGTTATTGTTGCATATTTCACTCAGGTGGTCCACAAATTGTCCTTGCAGTTAGCTAGTTAACTACAATCCCTGCAATTTTGCATTACTTTATCCATTTGAAATGTGATGACAATGTAGCGTTTCTATTGAGCAAATCAATACAGTAGAACAGCGTTCTAACATAGTTGGATGTAGGAGCCAGACAGAAACAGACATGTTGCAACTACAAACAAGGTGTAGCAGCTATTGTGGCTTGTTGGCTCACCAATAGTCTGCACAGCTTTAAAAATGTGATCCTTGGACCAAAACTAACAAGGCAGTCTAAACTTCGCCACATTGCTCTGCAGTTTTATTGATTGCCTATCTGACAGAAGCATCACTACACCAGCATCTTGTTTCAGCAGGAGCTACCTGACTAAAGATTTTCCACAGTAGTATACCGAGACTGGAGTGTCTACAACCATGGTTAAGATGTCAGTTTTATGTAACCTGACTCCATTGTCCGGATGAGAGATGTTACAGATTGCAGCTGTAATGGCAAATAATGCAAGAAGACTGCTTGTTCCTTAGTTTTACCTCAGAGGTTAATACTTCTCACCAGCCGCCTACTTCTACTGTGAATTTAAGATAGGCGATTCCTTACAAAATTAGCACTTCATTAAACTTACCTCTTCTCTCCGGTCAGGAAGTTGTTTTGGAGTTTTTATGTCACAGTAGATCAAACTATTTTGAGGTTTCTTTTATGCTCAACGAAAAAAAAAAGCTTAAAATTGCCAAGTAGGACAATTAAAAGTGAACATTTTAAAGATACTGTCTTACAGTAGCTGAATGAAAATGATCGGGCACACCTTATCAGTGGAATTTAGAGAGATACTTTTTCTCCTCTCGATAAGACCTCATGAAACACTTAACAGTTTTGTATCAGTGCTGTATGCCAAGAACGACTTTACCATAGTCCAGACATGGCTTGTGACTCAGTTGCTTGATGCAAAACTATTAGCAACGTTATCAACAAGTTTTTTATGCAAATTTGTAAGCTAAATTAGAAACACTGAATGGAAATGCTAAAATGATAAAAAAAATCCTAAATATTGCAAAAAAGATGCATGGCAACAAAATGTAGAAAGCGCTTGGTGCTAGCATGTGTCTTTTCATCAAATATTTTTTTCAATCTTACAAGTGCACCAGTGGTGTATTTAAAGCACCGGGTTGTAATGAAGCATTTTCGTTGTGGGTTCTTTGCAATTATTTTCCGCAAATGTCATGTCTTATCATTTATAGTTACATCTTAAGTTTTCCTATGTTTTTTTTTTTTTTTTTAGATTTTCAATTTATATTTTAGGATCTGCTAGTTTGTATTGTTGTGCATTTCAATGCCTACACACAGGCTTGTATTGCAGTGGTTCTCAATTTTTTCTGCTAAAAGCCGCCCCATGAAAGCTGTGAATGGTGACACCAAGTTATTTTATTTCTACTGTTCAAGCCATTATGAATTGTGGCTTTAAATAAGCACACGATCCTTTAAATGTGAATTGTAAGGGCATCCATTACAAGCAAAGTCATATACAACATATGCAACCATTGTCCTTAGATGTCAAATCCCAGTCCTGAAAAAAATATTTTCAACCCATGGTTTAAAGCTACACTATGATGACATAAGGAACTCATTGTATTATTAAACCCCCTCAAAGAGGAAAAAAAAAACAGACAAAGAGGCACTTTTATGATCAGTCAAAAACACTTTCCATTTCTGTTAAACGACTGCTCAGTCATTCCCCAAGGTGGTTTCTGCTCTCTGGATGAATTTGCAAGTCTAGCTAGGGCACTGCCTTTACACCACCTTTGACAGATCTTCATCTGAAGGCTACAAAAACCAAACAGGTTTTGACCTGTCCTCTTATTTGAATTTGCATGACTCACCTACTTCTGCCAATTTAAGAAGCTATTATGTTTCCACTTAATTCTAAGACAGTGCAAGTGATTTTAATTTAACTTCTGACTTTGCATATATAACCATTTATAAGCCTCCTGGAAGTTCATTTTGCTAGCAAGCAGCTAAGGCAGAACAAACTGGTAGAACACCTTTAACAACAGATACAACATCAATTGCTAAACCTAGCTTCAACCATGCATTTTCGTTTGGTGGGGTGGAAGTTAATCACTACATATCATCATAAGGGTCAGTCAATTAAACAAAAATGACAATATTAAGGATTGTAAATTCAACTTAATATCTTTGTAAATTCAATGTTGTATCCTCATAATTACATTGCCTTTTATTAAGGTATTGTTTCTATGTCTGTCATATGACAAAATGTACTGAACAGCTTAATACATTTAGCATCTGAACCTAGCAAGAGATCCCCTAATGTCACATTAAAAATCCACATCTAAAACTTGGATTTGACTGTTTAACAGCATGAATTGATGTTTTTTTCCAAGTGCTAAATGTTATTACCACAAAATCTTTGCATTTAGGTTTTTTGGTCAGTTATATTTAATACATGTCAACTATAATGATTCTTATTTCAAGTACTGGGTAAATAAAGGCTATTTGAACAGAAGTGTGACTGCTGACAGATCTGAGGGGAAAGATGTTATCCAAGATACTAAGGTAAGGGAGTTAATCCTACTGTCACTTTTGTGCTACTACTGCTGGCACTACATGTGACCCTGCAGAGCCCATGTGGGAGTTATATCCTCTCAGGTAGATACCACCAATGCCACTGTTTTACTGCTGATACTAAGCTTTGTACTACACATATATCTAATTCATATACAAGAATATATGGATGCTACTGAAAAAAAAATTAGATAAGGGTTTAGGAGTCCTACTCTCAAGGTTTCCTTCAAAATAACTAACATAGGCCTAAACCTCTCTCTCATTGTTCTGATATTGTTTTATTCATTGGGGGTTTCGGTCTACATGCAAATTTGTAGTTATTCACGTAACTTCGATGTTGAAAAACCCCAACATATACTTTGACCAACTTGATTTAACTTGTCCGGTGTTTCCTGGTCTCATAAATTCCATGTACGTATCAATTTCTCAACCCACATTTGCGAAGACGTTTGCGTACTGTAAATCACAATGAAGCAGTCCAAGCTTCCAACTAATACAAAGTCCTTTGAGCAGGTTTTAACCCCTCCATGGCCGGCAGGATGAAGTATTCAGGTGGTTCTTTCGTACTCATTACAACTGCCGCGCTACGCTACGCCAGCTGTCATTCCTAACCGGGTGAATTTTAGCAGGATTTTGGTCCAAGATACAAAGGCAATAAAGAGAAGCCTAAAAAATAAAATAAAAAAAACACTGGTGTGCCTTATTGCTGCAGGGACCCACACCTCGGACTGAAGAATTGATCCAATTTCCCCTTACCAGTGAGCCATCCACACAAATCTGGCACGCCACCAAACATTAAGCAACACTAACACTTAAAAGATCTATCTATGTAATAAGTTGCTAAAGTTAGGAGGCTAAACGAGTCGTGGTCAGTATATATATATATATTTTTTTAAATCGGTCGGGAGAATGGTATTAAAAGAAAAAAAAATCAGGCCAACTCAAACCGGATCACGTTGACGTGACACAACCCACATGCGGGCTACGAAGCCCCATCCCAGGAGCGGAATATGTGGGTAGGAAGTGGTTCGCTACGCCCTCTCTGCCGCATTCCCGTGCGGAGTTTTAAGATGGAGAGATACCGCCAGCTAGCTTAGCACAGTAGCGTCAGAGCGCGGCCCACGGCTTTAGCCCGGCTGCTAAAACTCAGTAGAAACTGACCCAGTTCAACACGATTCGCAATACATGTGTTGCGACAACGCAAGAAAATAAGGGAGGTGTCCCGTTTGAACAAATTTACCCCGATCAAAACTAAATATATGACGACGCTCGATATGATTTCAAAATTAATGGAAAAAGGGCACTGGGGCAAATCGGGAAGCGCTTGCAGCCACACACATTTATAACACGACGACTGAACGAAGCTAACCGATATTTAACAGCCTGAAATTCAAAGGAGTAGGTCAAAACGCACGGCTGTAATTTACTCCACGCCACCTCGATTTAGTGAGATTCGTCGGGTAATAGCTGGCGACATTGGGTTAGCGTGTTAGCTAGTTAGCAGCTGCTGCTATAGGTGGCTAGCTATCTGGGCTGTTCTCAGGACGGTGGGGTTGTGCTAAGCTGTCAAAATGGCCAAACTTCGGTGGCTCACCCTCCCTTTCATTTTGGAGCTAAGCAAGCGTTCATTCAAAGGAAATCGATCCGGTACCACCCTTACAATATGTTTATTCAAAATTTAACACCACAAGAAACAACAAAAGCTCTAAACCTAGCATTTTATAAGCCATTTCTCGCTGTTCAATCACTCGTCTCGGCCTAAGTCCTTACACCAAGCCCCAAACCACAATGGGGACCCTTCGCGGCATAGACTGGTATCGGGGCCACCTTTGTGGAGTTCATATTTCTACGCAATAATTCCCACATTTTATATAACACCACAACTGACTAATGTGCATGCAGACTCACATTTAGAATGCACTGGGGATCCTGCTTTTATTCTCTGAACGAAGGGAGTTATCAAGCTGTCGTCCGCTCGCTGCTCGGGGTATTCAGGGCAGTACCACTTCCGCCTACTCTGACACTTCCGCTTCCTCTAAACCCCACCCCTCCCCCCGCCAGTATCCATGGTGACCGAGGTCCGGGGTTTCCCAAGCAACTTGCAGGGACTTTGACGTCAGGCGAACCCTGGCAACCACTACAGGATGACGTACTCTAATCACCATAGAAACAGTCTCCATGAGGCCGCTGTCGTATCTGGGTTCATCATCGTGTCACCTGACATAGCTTGTGTGGATTACAGTGATTTTTAAATTCAAACACTTCTGTCCCAACACAAACGATGTGTTGTTAAAAATCACACAAATACAAGTCTGCCTATCTATCTATCTGTCTGTCCGTCCGTTTATCTATCTATCTATCTATCTATCTATCTATCTATCTATCTATCTATCTATCTATCTATCTATCTATCTATCTATCTATCTATCTATCTATCTATCTATCTATCTATCTATCTATCTATCTATCGATCTCAACACTAGCAGTCAGACGTAAACCCAATTTGGTATTTTGAGTCCCAGTTATATCTAAATCGCTTTACAACGTCCATTCTTATAATTAATTGTGTTATTTACGTTTGAGGCTAGTCCTGTTGAAATCTAACACCAACATGGGTGCCACCGATCTAAGTAATATGTTCTTCATTTCCCATCCTATAATATCACACACAGATGTGAAAACCTTATCGGTTGTACATGTAAGTGCGTAGAAAGACATTTTCTTTGCACGTTGATTGTACTTGTCATGCTGTGTATGTGGGTGGGAGGTGGATGATGCGTGTGTACAATTACTTTGCGGACACGAGAAGCTGACTAGGTGGCTGCGCATGTCACCGAATGTGGATCTATGTAGATGAAAATGTAATAAAATATGCGCGAGGAATAATAAAATACTGCAGAGTCTTTTGACGTAATAGTATGACTAGGAGGGTTTGTTTTATGAGTCAGCGGAAGAGCCCTCTCAGCAAAAAAGCATTATTAGAAATCTGGATGGACCTGCTAAAAGCTCAGGCACAGATGGAAACCAAGGATGTTTTACTCCAGTATGGTATATTTTATATATAGTATATTTTACTCCACAGTATAACTTATTAGTAACTAATTACCAGTAAGCATTTTACTAATACTACTTTACTCTGGTTAGACTGTAAGTAACCTTCAGAGAACTACCTCATTTGTTGTTTCAATGACGTGAAAATCATAAAAGGAAAAACATGTTTTCGTTTTTTCCAATATTCATACCCTGTTGAGTGCTTATTGCTGATATCGTAATGGCATCTTATGAACAACCGTACTACCTCACATCAAGAGGCTCATGGTGGTGGAGTTGGCATGTTGTCCCTGTGCTAACCCTATCCTCCAGGGATAAGCAGGTAAAAATAATTTTGATGATAGGATGGATGGACCCTACCATACACCACATTTTAAGAAATAAGATAAATTACCAAGCAAACAGTGGGCTGAGGATGACGTAGTGATGAATGTCCCTAAAATGTCATCCAATATATCTATCACCATCTGAAATACTAGCAGGCATTACATTGTATACCTTCCGATTTTACTTATTAAATCATCTCTATGGGGTGAACGTGTGAAAACAGCAAATGAAGTGGCTGGTCATGGCGCATCATCCTGCGTCATCGCTGCCCGCTGTTGTTTCCCAGTGTTGTACATCATTATGGCCACGAGAGGGGGCTAATGACTCATCAATTGAAACAAGCCTACCTTTCAACCAACTCCTAGCTTTCATGTTCTGTAGTCTTGTAGAGGAAACAAATAATTTTGTCTCCTTTTATTATTATTATTATTATTATTATTATGGCATGTACGTATGTATATGTATGTATCCATCCATCCATCCATCCATCCATCTCTTCCACCTATCTAGTTTTAATGATATGTGTGCAATATATGCAGGTAACGTTTACTGACTGAATGTCATAAATATTTAAAAAACAGATGATACCAGCTTCAAGACCCTAACTGCTTGGTAAGCTAAGGGTATAAAGTGAACCCTAAATTCTACAATAGCTAATGGCGAGTTTCACGTGGATGTAACGTTTGACTTGTATTTGAATACAATTTGGAAACTGAACCTTTTTTGAACTGAAAAGAGTCCCCTGGTAACATTAGTAAATGATCCAATAATTACTGCCTTTTAAAATGATGCACTTTGTGGCTAGTTTGCATTTTTCCACTGCGTTTCCCAGATTCCAATGCACTAAAAGGAAATGTGCTTACTACGGATAATATGGACACTAATAAACTTTGATAGTCTGACACAGAAGCTGCGGACATTCATAAACCTGATATTAAGAAAAAAAACCATCATACAAGCTCTTTTAAATAACAGTGTTTCCTAAACTTAAAAATAAACCTGACACTGATATCAAAGACTTATTCGGACTTTGAAAGAGAGTCTGGTATCTAGTCAAACTCCAAAAACACTCACTAGAAAAGAAAGAATACTGATTCATTTTCTAATAAATCTCCCGAGTAGATTTTTGTTGTGGGACAGAATTTGCTGCAACCACTGGGGATTCTTGAAACTCAGACATAAGCCTGAGGTCTTGTGGGCTGCTAATGGATGCTGAAAGATCTACTGACAGTGTTTTCTATACTCTGAAGACTCTTGCTGGTCACTTATCACGGCAGATTTACTCTCTCTGTGTATCTGCTTGGTGAAATCCCGCACTGATGATCCCCGAGCATCTCTCTCTCTCTCCTCTCCATGCAACCGATGTGAAATTGACATTGAAGAGTCAGTCCTCCCCTTTTCGTCAGCATGTTCAGGGTTGGTTTAACTGGCAGGTATGTATGATGTAAATTTGCCATAATCACAACATTTAATTTTTGACAGTCCGTTTATGTATTTTTGTATGTGTTTGTGCAAATGATTGGAGCCCATCTGTCTTGACAAATGTCACAGAACTAGAATAGCAGAGAACAATCACTCCCCTCTGTGAATGATTAATATAAGCAACAGTCATTACACACACATACATGCACACTCACGTACACACACGCATACACACACATGCTTATGCACATACAGTATTTGTACTCATACATGCACACGGGGGTATAGACACAAACCAAGCGCATACAGTTAAACATGCAGCCACACAAAACTATACACATATTCAAACACTTGTCTGAAATGGGTATGACGTGTGCGCACTGCTGTATGTGCGTGTGTAAATGCATGAAAGCGAGACATTGATTGAGAGGTGTTGATTGGCCCAATTGGCAAGAGGAGGCCTGTATGTTGCCTGAGAATCATCACCAACTTAATACCAAAAATTAACAAATTACTAATAATGTCTTACAAATGATCAACAAAATATCAACAATATAATGAATGATAGAAACCAAAACCTATTCAGTATAGCAACTGGAATTACCCCTCTGGGTGTAGTTTGCATGTTGGCCCCCGTTCGTGTGGTTTACTTCCAGCTGCTGTGGTTCCCTCCCACAGTCTGAGGACATGAACGTCAACTGAGATGGAGGATTTAAATTACCTGCGGCGGGCACGAAGGCCAATGTGTGTGTGATCGCGTGCCAGCCATGTGAAATACTGGCGACCCGTCCAGGGTGTCACCCTGCCTGCCACCCAAAAGTATGCAGGGATAGGCTGCAGCCCCCTTTGACATTGGAAAGAAGTAATTGGATTAAAAAAAAATCAATGGATTGCATTCAATTTAGTTTATGGCCATATAAGCCAGAGCTGTTCCCCCCCATATATCAAATAAGTGAATAGAAAAAAATGAATGTGATGTAGGGCCCAACTTTTAACCAACAGCACTTGCTATAGGATTTATGCTTTCTCATGTATTTGATGACATTTGATGGACTTGAATGATGGTTTAGATATGTAGATGGGCGAAAGAGGGAGTACTGACACCACAGGCAATATAGGGAGGCTGAGAAAGGCAGAAAGAGAGGAAGAAAGTGGGAGAAAGATTAAGATATAGAAAGACGGGGGAGAGGGTAAGAGAAAGAGGGGAAATGTGAAAGATACTGATGGAGAGAGAGAGAGAGAGAGCAAGACAGAGAGAAACAACGAGACAGAGAGGGAGAGAATGAGAGAGCGCGACAGAGAGCGACAGAGAGAGAGAGAGCGAGAGCAAGGGGGAAAGAGTGAGAGAGCGAGGGCTCAGTGGGCATGATTTTAAGGGGGCAGGCTGTATCGCTTTCTATATTTTTTCAGCGCCACGCCAACAGAATGACTCGTATGTATAAATCCATTCTGCTGAGTTGATGTGACAGTACACAGCGTGGAGGGGGCACTGGTCAAACGCCTGCTTTTCTTTATAAATGTAGCCGCGACTGAGCTGGTTAATATGGCGAAGCCGAAGGCACTGGGTTGACATGCAGGTGAGTGAAACTCTACTTTCATCAACTTCCAGAATATAAACTGTTCAGTACTGGCATGAGCCAAATACAAAACCACATTTTGGGAAACAACAATATGTACAGTCATGTGGCTGCTCTCTTGATCAGATGGTTTCATTATACTATACTGAACAATAAACCTCAGGTAGTTATCAATATTATTATTATTAGTAGTAGTAGTGATAGTTCTACTGCTACTACTTTTGGCTGCTCCCGTTAGGGGTCGCCACAGCGGATCATCCGTTTCCATTTCTTTCTGTCTTCTGCATCTTCCTGTCACACCAGCCACCTGCATGTCCTCCCTCACCACATCCATAAACCTCCTCTTTGGACTTCCTCTTTTCCTCTTCCCTGGCAGCTCCATATTCAGCATCCTTCTCCCAATATACCCAGCATCTCTCCTCCACACATGTCCAAGCCATCTCAATCTTGCCTCTCTTGCTTTGTCTCCAAACTGTCCAACCTGAGCTGTCGCTCTAATATAATCATTCCTAATCCTGTCCTTCTTCGTCACTCCCAGTGAAAATCTTAGCATCTTCAACTCTGCCATCTCCAGCCCCGCCTCCTGTCTTTTCATCAGTGACACTGTCTCCAAACCATATAACATAGCTGATCTCACAGCGACCTTGTAAACCTTCCCTTTAACTCTTGCTGGTACCCTTCTGCGGCAAATCACTCCTGACACTCTTCTCCACCCACTCCATCCTGCCTGCACTCTCTTCTTCACCTCTCTTCTGCACTCCCCATTACTTTGGACAGTTGACCCCAAGTATTTAAACTCATACGCCTTCGTCACCTCCACTCCTTGCATACTGACCATTCCACTGTCCTCTCTCTCATTCACGCATATGTATTCTGTCTTGCTCCTACTGACTTTCATTCCTCTTCTCTCCAGTGCATACCTCCACCTCTCCAGGCTCTCCTCCACCTGCACCCTACTCTCGCTACAGATCACAATGTCATCCGTGAACTTCATCATCCATAGAGACTCCTGCCTGATCTTGTCCGTCAACCTGTCCACCGTCATTGCAAACAAGAAAGGGCTGAGAGCTGATCCTTGATGTAATCCCACCTCCATCTTGAACCCATCTGTCATTCCAACTGCACACCTCACCATTGTCACACTTCCCTCATACATATCCTGCACCACTCCTACATACTTCTCTGCAACTCCTGACTTTCTCATACAATAGTAGTAGTGATATTTGACTTTTTAAAATGAACTCTCTGAAATACTGTGGGGCTTGTTTTTGCTTTGTGATGAGCCTCAAAGCTCCCGAGTAGCTATGAACAAAACTGCCCAGTACACTTGATGCTAGGAACTGGAAAGACAAGCAAAATCTAAAGGACAATGTTCATTAAAAATTTTAAGCCACTTTATTTTGTAATTTTATTGTTACAAAGAATTGTATTCTTACAATGAATGTGTTCTCTGCACTTAACCCATCGTATAGGAGCAGTGGGCAGCTGCAGCACCCAGGGTTCAACTCCAGTTTTTCTTTCAATTGCCTTGCTCAGGGGTACAGGCAGCAGTATTAACCCTAACATGCATGTCTTCTTGATGGTGGGAGGAAACCGGAGCACCCGGAGGAAACTCATGCAGATACTGGGCGAACATACAAACTCCACACAGAAAGGTCCTGGGACGACCTGCGATTCGAACCCAGGACCTTCTTGCTGTGAGGCAGCAGTGCTAACCACTGGGCCACCGTGCCACCATAGACTTATGAAGGCTACGTCTGCAGAATTCATTCACGTGTTTTTGTGCTTATTCTTCTGATTCAACTTCCAGCACGTCTTCATGATGACAGAATGCATTCACTTGTTTTTGTGCTTTTTCTTCTGATTCGACTTCCAGCACATCTTCATGATGACAGCCCGCTTCAAAACAAGTGGTATGCATAATTTCTTCTCTAGAGCAGACTACTTTCGAAGCATCGGAGCTCAACTTGTTGGTCAGTTGACCGCTTACAACAGGATGGATGCTCCAAAGACGAGTTACCAGTTGACAGCGACAGTTGAAATGAATATGCAGAAGGGAGCGGATGGAAAGCTGTGTGCAGCTGTTGGCTTATTCTAATTCATCTCTGTCCCTGAAGAAATACACAATAATCAAATCAAAATGAATCGATAAACACATCGAGGTTATTTCACAGTAGTGAAGAGTTTATATGATCATGAAGGGGGAAAAACTGTGAAAAGAAATAAAAGAGCAAAAGCTAGAAGGAGAGCTGGTAGGGATTCAGGGTGGCGGGGAGGGGGGCTTTGCTTTTTGGGTTAAAGTGAACACTGACGTAGTTTTCTCAGTGGAGGCGGCGTTCTGGTTGTGTTAGTCTGGCAGTTTGAGGGACAGTCGGCTGATCAATGAAATCATTTAGGAATAAAGCAACCCACTCTACTTCTTGGCAGAGCATGTGATTCTGGCCAATATCCAAAACTAATGTATTTAATGTGTGTGTGTGTGTGTGTGTTTGCTCTTGCCACTGAGTGAATGAGTGTGTGTAGGTATAGGAGGATGGCGAATCCTATAGGGAAAGACAGAAGATAAAGCCTCAGAAATGACCCAGATGCTGAACAACTATTCTACTTACACACAAGCATGCGTACGCGCGCACACGGTTGTTTCTCTCTCTTTCTAACTGTAGGCATGATTATTATATGCACATATTCAACTTCTCCATCCATCTTTAGACTTGTTAAAGACCCATTCCAGTGACTTTAATTCATTCAGAAGTACTTTGGAAAAGTCCTCAAACAGGCAATAAATCAACAAGAGTATCCTTCCACTGAATAAATAGTTTTTTTTTTTGCACCAACAATTTCATCACATCTGCACTCCTCAGAAGTGTGGGCGTGTCTACTTTTTTCACCACAGACCTTTGACAATAATAATAACTTTATTTATATAGCACTTTTCTAAAACAATGTTACAAAGTGCTTTACAAAGAAATAAAGTTGAGGGCAAATTAAACACTGGAGAGGAACACGTGTAGATTGCAAGCAAAGTGCATCTTATAATAAGAGTACATTTATTAAAAATGGATCTCGTTTCATAGTCCTATCGTATTTGCAGTTTTACTATATAAATATATTTTATTTATGGTTTATGTCTATTGGCTGTGACAGTGCAAAGCAAAGTGTTTTGGAAACATATATATATATATATATATATATATAACAAAGTCCCGAAGCCCCTGTGCATCCCCGATAGTTGCCGTGAGGAAGAAAAACGGAACCATTAGTATGTGCATCAACTACAGGGTGTTGAATGGTCGTACCATCCCAGACCAATATACGACACCCTGCATTGACAATGCTCTGAACACCTTGACAGGAAGCCAATGGTTCTGCGTCCTTGACTGGAGAAGTGGCTTTTATCAGATAGCCATGTCTGAAAAGGACAAGGAGAAAACGGCATTTGTTTGCCCTTAAGGCTTCTATGAGTTTGAGAGAATGTCGCAGGGCATAAGTGGAGCCCCTGCGACCTTTCAGAGGTTAGTGGAGAAGGCAGTGGGTGATACGAACTTGCTTCAGGTGTTAGTGTACCTTGACGACCTGATCGTCTTCGGGAGGTCTCTGGAAGAGCATGAAGAAAGACTGCTCAAGGTCCTAGACCGTCTCGGAGAGGTTGGGCTGAAACTTTTTGTGGACAAGTGCCAAATCTGCTTGCTGAGAGTGAAGTATCTGGGAATAATTGTGTCTGTCCGCAAAGGGTGTCAAACCAGACTCCGAAAAGATAGAAGCGGTTACCAGCTGGCCTCGACCGACCAACTTAAATACCTTGCAATCCTTAGTATTCTGCGGCTGCTATCGCCGTTTTATAGCCAATTATGCAGCCATTGTCCGACCATTGACAGAGCTCACAAAGGGCTATGCTCCAACTCAGAAGAGCAGGAAACATGCCCCAGATCGGAGTAAAGTCTACCTGAAGGAGTCCGAGCCCTTCGGGGAGACAAGGGATCAGTCCTGCACAGATGCATTTCACCTGATCATCCACTGCCTGACGCATGCACCTGTGCTGGCATTTGCAGATCCGCAGAAGCCTTATATCCTGCACGTAGATGCCAGCTTAAAGGCACTTGGTGCAGTATTCTACCAAGAGTATGAGGAGGGTTTGCGACCAGTCGCCTTTGCGAGCAGAAAGCTGAGTGCATCTGAGAAGATTTACCCGATCCACCAGTTGGAGTTTTTAGTCCTGAAGTGGGCTGTAGTCGACCAACTGCATGATTATCTTTACGGGGCGAAGTTCACAGTACGTACAGATAACAGCCCTTTTAGGAACGTGCTTTCAACAGCAAAGCTCAATGCAGTTGGGCACAGATGGTTAGCTGCCTTGTCCGCATACGAGTTCGATGTGCAGTATCGCCCAGGCCGACACAATGTAGATACTGACCTACTGTAGAAGGCTGTGCCCAATGAGGAGAACACAGATGAGCGGGTGACTTTATCCCAGAGTGGCGTGAAGGCCATTTGTCAGCTAGTCTGTAGTGTGTCGATCAGTTGGGAGCACCTTCCGAATGTGTCCTAGACATCTATGCTTTCCCCACGCACCTGGATGTGAGTTCATTAGGAGAAATGTCACGGCCAGAGCTAGTAGCTGCACAGAACAAGCACCCCGTGATTGGGCCAACTATATACGTATATACAGGCTCTAAAGCATGGAAAATGGACAGAAGATGTGGAATCAAATCCAGAACTGATACAGATAAAAAGGGAGACTGGAAAACAAGAAATGAAGGATGGCTTACACTACTGCCTGAGCAAAAGACATTCAGGAAACTGCTGGAATAGGCTCCAGCGTCCCTGTGACCCTGAGAGCCGGATAATAAGCGGCTAAGACAATGGATGGCTGGAGTAAGGGGGAGGGGCCACGGTGAAGGGAGGGGCAAGCGGTTGGGGAGAGGAGAAAAAAGAAGGGCGTTAGGCTTGTAAAGAGGAGATCGTCCCCCCCCCCCATTCAATTACCCCGCTCTTTTTGAGCCGTCCCGGTTGCTGCCCCCCCCCCCCCGTCGCCCCGGGAGGCGCCCCGACCGACCAGAGAAGGCGCTAGTGCAGCGACCAGACAAATACCCACATCAGTCACAGCCTGTAGAGACGCCCGACCAAGTCGGAGGTAAGTGAAGAGGAGATAGTTGGAAAACGTAGCAAAAGTCAGTCTTATAGTTTACAAGTTTGATCGCACATTATTCGAAGGTGTAAGCTATAAGTGTGATACTGGTGGATGTAAAGTGGACGTTGGTTAGATGTTACAGCGTCATTCTCCAGTTCACCGTGACTGTCGTTAGCCAGCTAGTTAGCTAAGTTAGCTGGTGTAGTAGCCTTGCTGGCTAGTTCAGTGAACATACGCAGCTACTAAAAGAAGACTCGCACGGGACCAGACACACCAGATAGCGGTTTGAGCCACCAGGGTTTGCTCAAACTTCCTCTGGCCACGTAGGAACAAGTCATAAGAATCAAGCCTTTCGTCTCGTTTTCCCCCGCGCCTGGGCCATTCGCGCGCACCGCCATTTCCTGTCATTGTAGGAACATTCTGGAACTGCCATTCGCCTGAACCGAGTGAGTACGTTTGCCCGTGTAGCGCCTAATAGTCCATGGGCCAGACGATATTTCGGTACACTCAAGGTGGCAAAACTTACTTATAATTTTTGAAAGGATCCATGTCTGTAGATGATATTTTGGTATGATAACCATTCCTGAGTGGCAGCTGTATCACAGTTATCAGCTCATGAAGTTAACCACCCACTAAACTAAATTGCATTTTAGACGCTGGTGCATATCCTGGTTTAGCCTCATGGTCAGGACATTTTTCAATGTTCTATAATATTGTCTTTGGTATCATTTTAAAGGGGACCTTCTTAGCTTTCATTCAAGCCCTGTTGTGGATATTTCTCACAAATATAGAGGTCACTTGAGCTCTTCAACCCGTCAATAACACACATCTTTCTGCAATGTTCGCCTAAACTATATACTTTCTTTTAGCCCTGTGGCATCTAGGAATATCAGGGACACAAAACACAAAAACTGGAATACTCACAGGACTGTAAAGATTCAGGAAATGTATAATATACCCATACTATTTCATTGTGTGAGGTGATTGTGAGCCTTAAATGAGAACTAGACCAAAGCCAGTTAGGTCACAAACTGGTCTCTATATATTTGTTTAAATACACAATCAAAATACATGATAAAAAGGAATACCATAGTGAGGTAATGAACTATTTTAATATTTTAAACAACATTGACATTTACATATACTTAGTCAATGATCCATGTAATCCCATATCATTAGTGGGTATATGTAATGGTAATGGGTAGGGTAATGGGTATATGTGAATATGGTTACATTATTGTTATCAAGCTCTGGGTAACCAAGTCCAGAATCAACATCCTGTGCATCAATAGACTACTACCACAGTAATACCATCAGAATCATCACACTGTCATTCATCAAACTGCTCGTTTCTCTCATCATCTGACTCCCCAAGTTCAAAGTCCAGTTCTGGACCATCCTGCTGTTTTTGGTTACTGCAGGTCTGTAACCTGCACATGTCTGTGCATGGAAGTCCATTTGACAGGCACATGCAGCTTTGCATTTTGCATGAATGCACACACTTGCATGTTAGCATTTCCAAGACCACATCTGGTGCACGTGGGGAGCGCATCCAGTAAATGGCCAGCTTGCCTTCATCGTCTGTCCATCCATACTCAGTAGGGCTTGGCACCACAGGGTTAGCCTGTAGACAGCACTTCCATATTGCTGCCTGATAGTTGGCTCGTTGAACATGCATAAAGAGACAGTCTCTACATGGTGGCAGCTGGCTGGACTCAACCTCTCCCCTTTTGGTGCAGAAGAGCTGGTAACGCAGTTTGTTCACCTCAGCAGTGCTGCTATTAGCAACATACATCCGACAGGTGAACTGCTCAATTTTCTGGAACAGCTCATCACTCACATTCCATGTCTGTCCCAGTTGACTAAAAGTCTCTTGGCAGGAAGTGTGCTTTCTCACTATCTTCAGGGCATTCAGCTTCCCTCGACCAGCGAATGCACTGACAGTGTCGCAGCCTGTGAAGGCATGTAAGCCAATTAGGCTGTCACAGATGCTGTCTCCAAGTGAACTTGCCAGTTTGGTGATGTCGACAAACCGTGTGCGGTTCTGAGTCCCACACTTCTGGTAGATGGGACAGGTGATGTCCTTCTGGAAGCCAAGACAAAGCACCATGACATCAGTGTCCTCAGCTGTGATGATAACTGACTTTGAGCCCGCATTTGCTGCATGCAATGCATGCAGGAGCAGACGGGTGTCAGCTTCTTCATGTGTGGAGTGCAGTTCTGCTGCTTCCTCACACCCATCTTCTGTCAACTTGTAGCAGGTTTCCTCACAGGTCATGTACAACACCTTGCCATGCAGCATAGCTCTGTATCGTGGGAGTTTCCACTCTTCCACCAGAAACTTGATGAGACTGGTCTTGTTGGAGGAACTGCACAGAAATGTTCTCCACTGCTGGACGTGGTGTCCCCCTGCAAGATTCTTGTACTGGAGAGTGATGTCTCCACCCCGGTTCAGTCGTTCAGCATCTTTGATCGAAGTCTGGTGATAGACATCAAAAACAACATCAATCCTCCCACTCTGTGCTCCCTCATGGAGGACCTGGGTCAAGGCTGACTCTGCCACCTGTGCAAAGGTTTTGTTGTTGCCATTCATTTTTTGGACCAGGCTCATCCCATCAATGATGGAAGTAGATGGGATTGGGATGTCTTCTGCAGGAGATACATTCTTTTCAAGCTCTCTGGCAAGTGCAGCCTTGTTTGTTTTTCGTAAGGACCCATCAGCATTTGCCAGTGCCCATTGTAGTGGGCCCAATGGGTAGGCAAGGACATCCTTCAGATTCACCTTCCTGCTTTCAGCCACCAGGATCATGTGACTGAAAAGGTTTCTATCTGCCTTCAGAACCACATCCTGTGCTTTCTTTCCATGAGCTTGTTTTGTGCTGACATTGGAGAATGTTTTCAGACTTTGCTTGGTCATCTTGTCGTGGAATTTCACAGGTGATGGGTCTGCATCTAACCGTGTTTGCTGGAATGCTTGGTAGGCCTCTTCTCCTTTCTCAAGAGCTCTCAAGAGATCTATGGTCACATCAGGTGGAGCCATGTTGCCAGTGGAGAGGCTAACCAAATCAATCTCATCAGGGGACATAGGATTGAGCCAGTTATTCTCCATAAGGTCCATGAGAGACTGGACATCTGCTTCATCTCTCTTGATCCTTGGACTCTGTAGATCTGGATGAGACCATTTGCACCTGCCTTGACCTGTCAGGTCTCTCAGCTGTCTGAGGTACATGCTTCTATACTCAGCTGTGAGATAATATTTGGTCACAGCTCCTGGCTTCAAGCTGAATCCCTTTGTCCCTCCAGCTGTTTGGGTGTCTTTGTTCACCGTTTCTTCTATAGCTTGGTCAACAGGGATTTGGCCAAAGGGATTGGTGGAGCCCAGTTGGACTGAGAAGCCTCCTTCCATGAATTCTGTGTACACATCTGGGTGTGTGATGGGCAGCTCAGACATCTGGGCGTAGTAGTAGGGGAGGTAGCGTGCATAATTCATCCTGTCATAAGCAAAGCACCATGGGATCATTGCTTGAATGCTAGCCAAGTGTAGCATCCAGTCTCCCTCTCTGGATGCTCGGATGAGCCCCAACAAGATTTCAACCATGTCCAAATAGGACATCCAGAAGTTCGAGAGGCTGCCGTTTCCACCTCTAAGGAACTCACGGTAGACTTCAAATAGATCCATGATGCGTGTACAAGAGCTGTTCTCGAGGACCTCCTTCAAAGCATGTTGTGAGACTTCTTTCCCAAGGCTGTCAATGGTCTTCAGTGTCTCATTCAGGTGAACCATGTCATTCCTGTGAGTTTCTTCCAACCAGGACAGGAAACCATTCAAGGTCAGTCGCATGAGAGCCTCATACAGGAGCTTGTGTAGTCGCACTGCCCTGTTGTACTTGCGGCCATCCATAACACCAGCAATTGAGCCTTCTGCAATCATGCCAGACTCAATGCAGAGGTCTTTGAGTCCAGCATCTTGGAAACGCTTTCCTATTATTGCCAGCAGTGTGCAGATGGTGTGGAATACCCCAAGCCTAACGATGATATCATGGAACTTGTCATGGTGTTTCCATGTGATCTCGACAGCCTTCGCATACAGGGCTTGGTCAAAGACACAGACAATCTTCCTCAGGCCTAAGCACTGCATGATGCTCAGTGACTGGTTAAGCACCTCGTTGACGGTAGACATTTGTGTCGCTGGAGCATTGATGGTAGGCAGATAGCCTATATTGTCGGGGATGACCGTCATCTCTCCTCGAGTCAGGATGTTGAAGCCTGTCCAGCTGCTGACTGACTGTTCTTCTTGTTGTGACATGCGTGCTAGGACCCAAAGAAGGTTTTTCTCTCTGGCAAGCTTAGTATTGGCTGCAGTATCGGCATCTGACTTTTTGCTTTGTGGTGGCCCTACCCGTTGTCCAGCATTGTAAGTTGGTAACATTGGTGGGGGTCCATCAATGCTTCTCTTCTTTGTTTTGGGAACAGTGGGCATGGGTTGGACAGGAAGTGGGTTGACTGGCTTTGCTTGCACAGCAATCCCATTGACTCTGTGAGATGTTCCCTCACCACTGACAGTTTCTTCAAGACGGTCGATATTGTCCCAGGCTAAAGTTGTGAATATGCCAGGATGGATGTTAGCTGGAAGGGCAATGCCACTCCCTGATGATGAGAGTTTCTGGAGACACAGGGCAGTGTTGATCTCTTCCATCTGTGAATAGGACGCACTGTGACCAAGTCGGTTGAGGATGTTTATCAACTCTACATTTCCTGTCAACGATTTGACACTGAATGGCAGAACAATGTGCTTGGAAGGCTTGGTATTTCCACATGTCACTGCATATACTATGTCATGGCCAAATGACTGCAGAAGGCACTGCACTCTCTGGGATGCATGATCAGGATCATTTGAGCCTGTGAGTAGAGAGTAAAGGAAGATAATGAGCGACTCTGGAATGGTAGGACATTCTGCTTCTGGTTTGACTTCAGGCGGCCAGGTTTGAGGAACATCTTGACTTTTAATGTCTGCTCTCAATTTGATGGCTGCTTTGGCTATAACATCTTGTGCACTGACACTTTTCAGGGTCTGCAGCTCCCTTTTGAGAGACTGATTTTCTTTGGCAAGTTCCCTCATGGACAAGTTATCGGGATAGAGGAGGAATTTTCCTTTCTCATCAGGGAATATCTGCAAGGCTCCAGCAAACTCACTCTCCAGGTTTCGCCTTATGTGCTTCTTGGTTGATTCCTTGACTTGGGCAATGCCTTGGGAGTTCATTGAAGCTACCAGTCTAGAAGAGAGATCAGTCATTGTCATCACTTGAGGATTGCCAAAAAGCTCCATCCTGATGAAGAGGAACAGCTCATTGTATGCCTTATTCACAGCAGCTTCATACTGGGCTGAAGCATCATCATCTTCATTGCTGGCAACCTCTCCTTTGGAAACCTCTTCTTTGGTGTAAAGTCTATAGCATGACCTGTGGTAGTGCCCTTCAGCTGCTACAAGGTCTCTACTCACAATGGCAAGGATTCTGCTGTCCCTTTTCTTTGTGGCTGCACTCCTGATCTTTGCATCAGCTCGCAGTTCTCGACACTGCACCAGTACTTCTCTCGTATTCTGTCTCTTGGAATATTTGCTGTTTTTCTGACAAAATATGCACTCTGCATCATAAGTCCTAGATGTACTTGGAGCATGTCGAGCTACTCTCTTAGATTGTTTCTCTTCAGCAGAGACACAACTTTTCTTTTCTTTTGCAAGGAGGCCATCAAGAATTTGCTTCATAGTGAAGATACTGCGACACTTTCTGTGGTAGTAGATTGCTGGAATCTGTCCCTCAGGAATGTCTTTTGCCAGTTTCAAAACTGGTGCATGATTTCGTATCTTAGCTGCCCTGAGCAGAGTTCTCCATGAGTCGACACTTTGTAGTGAAACCAGCTTATCTGTATCATCAGAACAGTGGATAATGCACTCCACCCGTGGGCGCTTTGGTATTGGGTAAAAATATTCAGTCAGTTTTCACCTGCCACATACAAACAAATACATGTAACTTAGGTGTATGAACACTACTAAAACAAAGTTTACTTTGCTTCACCAGCGTCATATTACCATTATTTATCTTACATAGCCACAAATAGATACATTACCTAGTTGCTATGCAACAGCTGCATTTTGTCCACACGAGGCCGCTAAAATCAACACAAGATGAAAGTTCCTCGTAGCCACTTTAACTAATCATATTAACATATACATTAAAAGAACATGCTAACATTATGGGAAATTAGCTTACAATCTTCTCCAGAGTGAGACAAGAAGATAGATACCAGTTTCCTCTATATGTGTTTAGTAGAAAGCTATCTGGCTGCACGTTAGCCTAGCTTAGCACAATGAATGGAAGTACACAGTACTGGTTATCCTTGGTTGTTGGCCAACTAAGAACTGTCCCAGAGTTTAAGCTAGGCTAATCAGTACCAGGGGTGTTGAAATGCTATATTTGTAAAAATCTGGGCAAATACACAATCGTTAGAGGCACAGAAACAGGTTTCCTGAAAGAAAAATGAAATAGCTGCTCATTTGGAAAGGTTATCATGTATTATTTTACTTCTGTTAGTGTACCAAATAAAATGGCACCAGTGAAGTTGTGTCACCTTGGGTGATATCGATATCTGGTCTGACCCATGGACTAACTGGCTTTGGTCTAGTTAGTTTCTTAGTAATAATGCCCTTCTAATTTAAGGTTCACAATCACCTCACACAATGAAATAGTATGGGTATATTATACATTTCCTGAATCTTTACAGTCCTGTGAGTATTCCAGTTTTTGTGTTTTGTGTCCCTGATATTCCTAGATGCCACAGGGCTAAAAGAAAGTATATAGTTTAGGCGAACATTGCAGAAAGATGTGTGTTATTGACGGGTTGAAGAGCTCAAGTGACCTCTATATTTGTGAGAAATATCCACAACAGGGCTTGAATGAAAGCTAAGAAGGTCCCCTTTAAAATGATACCAAAGACAATATTATAGAACATTGAAAAATGTCCTGACCATGAGGCTAAACCAGGATATGCACCAGCGTCTAAAATGCAATTTAGTTTAGTGGGTGGTTAACTTCATGAGCTGATAACTGTGATACAGCTGCCACTCAGGAATGGTTATCATACCAAAATATCATCTACAGACATGGATCCTTTCAAAAATTATAAGTAAGTTTTGCCACCTTGAGTGTACCGAAATAGGAAATTTTGGGCTCTGGCCCATGGACTATAAGAGTTAAGATAATATCGGTTGGACACGTGAAATCAGGCCTGCAACGAGGGTGGGTTTTTGAGGACCTCTTTTATTAGTTTGATAGATGCCGGCTTTAGTTAATATTTAATGTGTTTGATTTGGAATATTGAATAAGGTACCTACTTAAAGTTTGAATTTTAACTATATTGAGCCCGATATAGTGAAAGTTCACTATTTATTTTGTTTTATAATATTTTTTTTTTACAATAACTAAATATTTTGAGTTGCAACTTTGTCTTGTTTCGTTATTCATCTAAAGGTTATTCATTTCATGGGAAATGGTATAATTCGGGAACCCAAACTAGATTAATGTAAATTGGAATGTAGTGAGAGAACCTAGGGCCCTGGTCTCTATAGTTATGGGGTAAAAGGGGCTGCATATCTATCTATCTATCTATCTATCTATCTATCTATCTATCTATCTATCTATCTATCTATCTATCTATCTATCTATCTATCTATCTATCTATCTATCTATCTATCTATCTATCTATCTATCTATCTATCTATCTATCTATCTATCTATCTATCTATCTATCTATCTATCTATCTATCTTTAAGTGGAGGGAAAGGGAGGGACAGGGCTTTGGAAGGTTCCTCAGAAAGTGAGTGAATGACAGGATAAATGAACAGGGGGAGAGGTTTGGGAGAGCTTGAGGAGAAAATGAGAGAGAAAGGACATGCCTCTTACAATAAGTCCACCAGTAGGTCATGTTTCCTTTTTCCAAGGACCACTCATTACAAACAGTAGTGTAAGTGTGACGATAAAACTTAGATCCCTGACAATGAGCTCCACTATTTCCCATTCAGTTGTACGTATAAGGTCATGTCTCTTTCATTTTCTCTGTCTCTTGTTATGTAAGCTGTTTACCATGGTTTACACTCTGAAGAGACAGTGCTAAAACAGAGTTATGATGAACCCTTTGTAAAGAATGTGAGTGCGGCACAGACTCGTAATGCGTATCTTGATATCTAAGACACTCCATAGGACGGTCCAACCGACAGCTCCTTCGTGTTAGTGTTTGATGTGAGGCAAATACTGACTGTAAATCACAATCCTCTGTGGGCTGGACACTGCGCCTACAGCAAGTAACATAAGTAATATCCCAGTCTTGACTTGCTCAAACTGAGTCATTTTGAGTATGCGTGTCTCTGTGTGCATGTGTGTGTGTGTGTGTGTGTGTGTGTGTGTGTGTACTGTGCATCCGGAAAGTATTCACACCCCTTCACTTTCCCCACATTTTGTTATATTACAGCCTTATTCCAAAATGGATTAAATTCTTTTTTTTTTCTTGTCAATCTACATACAATATCTCATAATGACAAAGCGAAAAAGGTTTTGTAGAAATTTTTGCAAATTTATTAAAAATAAAAAACTGAAATATTGCATGTACATAAGTATTCACACCCTTTACTCAGTACTTGGTTGAGGCACCCTTGGCAGCGATTACAGCCTCAAGTCTTCTTGGGTATGAAGCTACAAGCTTGGCACACCTATATTTGGGGTATTTCTCCCATTCTTCTCTGCAGATCCTCTCGAGCTCTGTAAGGTCAGATGGGGAGCGTCACTGCACAGCTATTTTCAGGTCTTACCAGAGATGTTCAATGGGGTTCAAGTCTGGGCTCTGGCTGGGCCACTCAAGGACATTCACAGACTTGTCCCGAAGCCACTCCTTCATTGTCTTGGCTGTGTGCTTAGGGTCGTTGTCGTGTTGAAAGGTAAACCTTCGCCCCAGTCTGAGGTCCTGAGCACTCTGGAGCAGGTTTTCATCAAGGATCTCTCTGTACTTTGCTCCATTCATCCTTCTCTCGATCCTGACTAGTCTCCCAGTTCCTGCCGCTGAAAAACATCCCCACAGCATGATTGCTGCCCCCACCATGCTTCACTGTAGGGATGGTATTAGCAAGGTGATGAGAGGTGCCTGATTTCCTCCAGACGTGACGTTTGCCATTCCGGCCAAAGAGTTCAATCTTGGTTTCATCAGACCAGAGAATCTTGTTTCTCATGGTCTGAGAGTCCTTTAGGTGCTTTCTGGCAAACTCCAAGCGGGCTGTCATGTGCCTTTTGCTGAGCAGAGGCTTCCGTCTGGCCACTCTACCATAAAGGCGTGATTGGTGGAGTGCTGCAGAGATGGTTGTCCTTCTGGAAGGTTGTCCCATCTCCACAGAGGAATGCTGGAGCTCTGTCAGAGTGACCATCGGGTTCTTGGTCACCTCCCTGACCAAGGCACTTCTCCCCCGATTGCTCAGTTTGGCTGGGCGGCCAACTCTAGGAAGAGTCCTGGTGGATCCAAACTTCTTCCATTTACGATTGATGGAGACCACTGTGCTCTTCGAGACCTTCAAAGCTGTAGAACATTTTTTGTACCCTTCCCCAGATCTGTGCCTCAATACAATCCTGTCTCGGAGGTCCACAGACAATTGCTTTGACTTCATGGCTTGGTTTCTGCTCTGACATGCACTGTCAACAGTGGAACCTTATATAGACAGGTGTGTGCCTTTCCAAATCATGTCCAATCAATTTAATTTACTACGGGTGGACTCCAGTCAAGATGTAGAAACATCTCAAGGATGATCAGTGGAAATGGGATGAACCTGAGCTCAATTTTGAGTATCATAGCAAATGGTGTGGATACTTATGTACATGCAATATTTCAGTTTTTTATTTTTAATAAATTTGCAAAAATTTCTAGAAACCTTTTTCACGTTGTCATTATGGGGTATTGTGTGTAGATTGATGAGGGGGGAAAAAAAAGGAATTTAATCAATTTTGGAATAAGGCTGTAGCATAACAAAATGTGGGGAAAGTGAAGGGGTGTGAATACTTTCCAGATGCACTGTATGTGTGTACCATTTTTCAAGTAGTGCACATTACAGTTTGTTAGAAAAATCTTAAAAAAACTGATGTGTCTCTACACTTCACAGAAAAAGTCTCAGTTTGGGGTATATTTTTTTTGTCAAGCTCAGGAAAAACGTCTCTGTGCCCTGATGCTTTTTTGCAAAACAAAGTCTCAGTCTCTCTTCTTTTGCCCTCTATTGCTTTCCACTTTCTCTTGTCTTTCGTTTCTCCCTGTCTCCACAATGGTAAGAACTTTTTAGTATCTCTGCCAGGCGGTAGCCTGGAGGGGATTATGTTTGGTCGCGCGCACGTGTGTGTGTGTGTGTGTGTGTGTGTGTGTGTGTGTGTGTGTGTGTGTGTGTGTGTGTGTGTGTGTGTGTGTGTGTGTGTGTGTGCAGCTAATCTTGCAAATGGGGCCGTGCCTATAGGACCCTTTCGAAAAAAAAAAGGGTCCCATATTCCCCGTTTTCCCCTAAAAAGGTCCTATAATCCCGGTTGCAATAGACACCGGGGAACATAGAACCCTCTTTTGGAAAAAGGGTCCTATATTCCCCGCTGTTTCCAGGGGAACATAGGACCTTTTTCCAAATAAAGGGTCCTATATTCCCCGCTATTGCCAATCGAGGAACAAACCGGGGAACTTAGAACCCTTTTTGCAAATTATTTCCTTAACGGGTCCAAAATAATAAAAACTGGGGTCATGGCTGAGTTGTAGGCTACGACAATCTATTCCTCCGCTGATTAAATTAGGCCGTATTACCATTGTTGGCTGTTGTATATCGCAGGCCACCTTGAGTGCGTATCCAAATTCGGCCTAGAGGAGGCTGTAATTTGCTTTATTGTTATTTCTTACCAATATTTACTGCAGTAGGCCTAGTTAGTTGGCTCTCCGGCTCAGCATGGACAGTCGGCAATCAACGCAAGTTTGTCTTGCAGTAGGCCCGCCTACCAGTATAACCTAGCCATTTCCACCTTCGCTCAAAGTTCAATTTGCACAGCACTGGACACTTCAGCCACTTTCTTGTTACTTTGCAGTTCGTTTTCCATATTAAATCACTTGGCAGACTTTCTTTCAAAAAGACTTTAATGATGAACTTTTTAGGCAGAGAACTTAGACCAGGACTTGGAATTTAGGACCAGCACAAAGTATCCATCAACGGGGGCCGCCTACCTTACACAATAGGCTAATTGCCTAATAATAATAATATGTGCTTCTCAAAAAACTAAAGGCTTGTGGAGGTGCTAAACCAAAAACATGAATCAAAGACGAACATCAAAGGATGTAAGGTAACACTCACCAAATGGTAAAAAAATAACAGAGGCAGTCCTCTATTTCACCATTTTATTGTTTGGCATCAGTCATTAAGGTTTTGATGAGTGCTACCTTACATCCTTTGATGTTCTTTAATAATAATAATAATAATAATGATATCAATAATAATAATAATAACAACGACAGCCTAATAATAATAATAATGATAATAATAATAGCCTAATTATAAAAGAGGCCTAATAACAAATAACAATTACAGGCATAATACTATCAATAGTAACACTGATAATAGGCTATTAATAACAAAATGCTTCTAGTAAAAGCTTGGCTGAAAAAGGGTTGGTCTATGGCAGAAGCTCCCCAGAAAAGGCATGGTCTAAAACAAAAATCTCCAAGGCCTAACTAGCCTAACGTTAAGGCTTTTTTTCTTCTTCAGAAAAGCAAAATGAGTAGTCCTAGTCCATTAGGCTACTCAACAAAGAGGGGCTAAAACCTTTGCGCATTATAGATCCTTCTGATTGGGACTGTTGGCTCCCTCGCAACTTCTGCAATGTCGGAATTCTGCACGGTGCACCATTTCTCCATCAGGGGGATGCACATTGTTCCCCAACATCGTGCACAATAATGTTAGCATCCACGTCCTCCACTTCAAATCTATTTGTGATCAGTGGCACTCTACAGTTCCACCTCCAGCACCTCCATCTAATGGTGTCTTGATTGGTGCGGTGCTTCTGATATCTGAAGTTCTCATCTACCAACATTTTGCCCCCTCGATCACCATCCATAACTATCGCCATTGTTTGTCTTCTTGTAGGCTAGTAAGCACATGACAGTGAGTCCACGAGTTATCACCAATAACAACCGATTGTTGCAAGTTGGCGGGCGGTTTAGACATTGGTGAATTTTGATCATGTGGTTTAGAACGCCAGGAAACTTGCGTGCAGATGACCACACATCCACGACAAGTTTTAAATATTTCCAAACTCGAAATCATGTGTGCATTTGGCTATTTATAAATTATTTTTCGAGCAATATGTGTTTTGTGATTCAGCTTTAGCGTTGTTGATTAGCCTTTCATTCATATTTTGTCAAAAAGGCGCATTCATTAGCCTAGGCCTATGTCCCGTTATTTCTGTAGCATACAGCATCTTAGAATCTTAAGAGACCAGGCAGATATTGTTATTATTTTATTGTTATTACCACGCTATATTAGCCTACTTCATAATTATAAATATTTAGATTATCCAATTTTTAGCATTTCTAATATAAGGCTATATTGTTATTATTATTATTATTATCATCATCGTCATCATTATTATTATTATTAGGCTATTATTATTATCATTATTATTGTCATTATTATTATTATTATTATTATTATTATCCTTACAGTTCTGATGCTTAAAGGGCCTTACTGAGCAGATGGTTTCTATCTAATATCTGTCAGATGCTTTTCCCAATAAGCTGGTGTGGTTATGATGGGAACGACGGCTTTCTAGGGAACATAGAAGAAGTGGGTCGGAATTGGCCTATTGTCGGTATCAGCCAGCTTACGCAGGAGTCTATCCCTGTTACAATGCGCTAAACCTCTGGGAGATGGACTGCTGAGGACGGAACACAACACCTATCCTCAGCTCCCAGCACTTCTCGCACAATGTGCTACTCATACGCTGAGTTGGCGGCACCCGGGATCAAACTCACGACCTTGCGATCAATAGGCAAGCGCTCTACCGACTGAGCTATGCCCGGGTACAATTGCCCAAGGAACATAGGCTTACTATATTACATTCCGACACAGACGAGCCAGCTCACCTACTCGGCGAGGCGCATTTTCCTCGATAAGTGACACATTTCACGCATAAATATCAGAGAACTACCGAGGTGGGTTATGCGCCCAAATATAGGCTATAGTCTAATAAGTTGAAATTGGTTTAGTGTCGAAAGTTTCCACATACTTTAGCCAACCTGGACTTTGTGAATTCGTTTTTGTGATATAAAAATAGAAATCGTATGATTCATTGTCTTCTTAATAATCTGCCCTAAATAATGCATTATTGAAAATGCACTTTTTGCGCCAAACAGCGTCAAACCTGCTGACCGGGGAACATAGGACCTTTCTTTATAAATAGGGTCCTATGTTCCCCGGGTGCCCTAGGGGAACATAGGACCCTTTTTATAAAGAAAGGTCCCATGTTTCCCTGCACATACAAAACGGGGAACATAGGACCCTTTTGGGGAAAAGTGGGGAATATAGGGCCCTCTGTATACAAAAAGGTCCGATATTCCCCGGTCTCATACAAAGCGGGGAACATAGGACCCGGGGACTATAGGACCCGGGGACTATAGGGAGGACCCCCTTGAAAACAACTGGATCTATCAGCCTAAAATTTGTTGTGCACAGTATAATGAAGAACCTGTCATGGTTGAGGTAATTAAAAACCTTCGAAAAACTTCTTTCTCACTATCACCACTCCCTCTCCTTATTCACTCTCTAGCTTGCTCGACCAACGCTGCTTTCTGTCGCTGCCTGATCTAAGTCAAACGTGCACATGCGCGACTCGCATCTACGGTTGATTCAGATAAGTCAAGTCAATTTTATTTGTATAGCCCCTATAGTGACAAAACCAAAATATCTTGTATTCAGGTAGGAGTCTTGAAAGTAAATGAGAATTTGATTGTAATTCGCAAGACAGCAAATCATTAACTGCTGATCTCAGCACAGGAGAACTGGAGAAACACCGGATGAACCAAAAATAATTCAACTTGTTCACCTCACCACCGCGGAAGTGCCATATACTAGTCTCCACGTTAAAACTCTGCTATAAGAATACAATTTCAAGTGTAGAATTAATCACAATCACAGCTGGAAATCATCTCAGCAGCTACAATAAAACATTTCCCATGGCTGAGCTATGTTTTCTTACGAATGAAAGTCAATCAGCAGAGCAGCCATTCGCCTTGATTCATTTTGTATCACGGAAATTGCAGTGGTTAAACTCATTTGAAGTCTAAGGGCTTTGAAATTATGATAGCCTGATCTCTGTTATTTCATGTCAGACTTGGTTGCTTTCATGCGTGGGTCCACCTAGGAGGCTGCAGGAGGCAAAAACCTTTTAATAGGTAGCTTTTTTAGCTTGAGCACTGCATATTAAAAACTTTTTTTTTTACATATTTCACATTCACCTGACTTGGGCGTAGCGCAAAATTCTTATAATGTCAGGAAACACACTGTTTTTTTTTTTGTCTGTGTGTGCATGAATTTCCCTTCTCCCAGTAGGTGAAAAAGGGTTTCTCGCCAAGTTGGAGCACCGGAGAAGGGCAGATAAGTATACCTGGTGGAGATCTGCTCTCTACTGAGTGTACTGCTCTAGTTGATTTAAGTAAACAGTAACAAGAAAGAGCTCTGTGGAGTTTAAGAAGAGCAACCGCAGAAACCCAAAGTATGCATGCACGACTCTCATAGTAAACTAGTCATGACTGTATCCATACCAGTTCTTAAAGGCTTGGTCTGCTGGTCTTCAATGAACGTATTTCATGCAGTGCATATCTCCCCCATAGACACAAACCATCTCTGTGTGGGAATTATCTGAGGTGGCTGCAACTCAGCACCATAAATAGCTTGTGTGCGTGCTGCTGTCATTTATCGGTGTGACATTTCATTGGAATAGTTTAGAACAGATGCTTCAGATGATGCGGGAATACATTCCTCTCATAAGAGCTCAGCTCAGCCGTCCGGTGTCTCTCAAAACAGATAAAATAAACACTCGCAGAACCTTTTCTGGAAGTTAAATACAATATGTTTGTTTTTTTATTGATTTTTACAAGGTTGTCTAGCAGTCTACCGTAACTGTAATATGGCTACTCTCCTCGTTACATGGGCTTGAAATGGGTGGGCCTGTCACAGGCCCACCCATTTCAAGCCCAGGCCCACCCAATCACGCTGGCTTACAAGCACGTAGGCCGGCCCCTTTTACGTACGTAGAACTGCAAAATCTGAGCGCGCATACCATCACGCTCTGTATTTTTCACTGCTGCTAACTAGCCAATAGCCAATAGTTAGCCATAACTTATGGAATGGCGAAATATAGTTCAATCTTCCGCTTTTTTAAAAAGCCACGGATGGAGGAGGAGGAAAGCACACCTGCTCCAGCACCGACTGAGTCGCCCAATGAGAGTGAGATACCGCCGGAGAGAACGACAGAGGAGGCTACAGCTTCTCCGTTTCAGGCAGCTTCTCCTTCCCCCTCTGACGACGGTGAGACGATTCCCTTGACCATGCCACCGTCAGATTTGTCTGTTGTGGATGAGCCACCCTCGTAGCCTAAATTAGTGTTCCCCGCAACCAACATTTCAGGAAAATTACGTTCTTTTTCCCATAAGTGGTGTGAAGAATTTAAGTGGCTTGAATACAGCTCAGCAAGGAACGCTGTATTCTGTAAAATGTGTAGGCATTTCCCCGAGCCCCATATGGAAAACACGTTTTTTCGAAGCGGGTTTGTAGATTGGAAGCACCTCCGCCAGGCATGCTCGAAACATCAGGCTAGCAAACCCCATTGTATTGTACTTGGTAAATTTGAGGGTTACAGAGCAAGCCTGCAAGGTCGGGGGACTGTTCTAGACCAACTAAACCCTGAGGCAATGGACCGCTCATTTGTGGAAAGAAATCGTGATCACGTAAAGGTAGTTCTGGACATTGTTATGTTCTGTGCAAAACAAGAACTGTCATTACGTGGACACAAAGAAAGCGAGGAAGCAGAAGCACTAAACAAGGGACATTTTTTAGAATTGTTTAAATTCATTTCCAAATACGACCCAGAAATTCAAAGTCGCCTTCAACAAATGCCTAAAAATGCAACGCTCATGAGTGCAAAATTTCAGAAGGAATTGCTAGAATCTGCTGCCTCATTACTGTTGCGCAAGATAAAAGCAGAGCTGCGTGAATCACCCTCCACCTACTATGCCATATTAGCGGACGAATATAAGGATATGTCAAAGCGTGAACTGGTCGCTGTGTGTATTAGGTACATTCATGCAGGGACAATAAAAGAAAGAGCAATTGGATTTGTAGACACCGGTGATATGAGTGCAAACGCGATATCTGAGAAGATTTTAGAAGTGCTGCAACCACTGGAACTTGATCCCTCTCTGTGCGTGGGTTTAAGCTTTGACGGGGCTTCCGTAATGTCAGGGAACAGAGGGGGTGTGCATGTTATTTTAAAACGCACTTTTCCAGACGCGGTATACGTCCACTGTAATTCCCACCGTCTTAATTTAGTTCTTTGCACCGCATCGAAAGTGTCGGGACACGTCAGCACTTTTTTCGAGACACTGAACTCTCTATACAGTTTCATGACAGGTGCGCACAGACACGCTAAATTCCTCGAAATACAGAAAGAGCTTCATCCTAACAGACGATGCCTGGAGTTAGAGCGCTCAACAGACACAAGGTGGAGCTCGAAGTCAGGATCAGTGAGCAAGGTTTTGGTGGTACTTAACGTTATCTTGGAAACGCTAGCACAATTCTCCGAAACTAGTGGTCACACTAAAGTTGAAGCCGAATCACTTTTGCAACAAATTCAGACGAAGAAACGTTTGTTTTTGCTGCTTACATTCGGGAAATTATTCGAGAGCAGCGATTTTGCAACAAAAGGTTTACAGAGTGGCTCATTGACTGTCACTGACTGCATAGATCTAATTCAAGGCCTCAAAGACAGTTTTGCACAGTTTAGAGATAATTCACAAGGTGATTTCAACAAAGTGTTAAAAGTAACAGAGGAACTGATGGAAAAGAATGACGTCTCCAGCTGGGATGTCACCGGCGCTCAGGAGAGAAAGCTGCCCGCGAGATTCAATGAGTCGGTGGTTACCACTAGTTTGGGCAAAACTACAAACGTGAGGAACAACGCTGACCTGAAGCAGCTATGGATTAACATTCTGGACAGGCCGATTACTGAGCTGGACAGTCGCTTTCAGCAAGATCAGTATGGCATCATGCGAGCAGCCGCTGCTTGTTTACCAGGATCAGTTACGTTTGCCCAGAAAGAATCATTGCAGCATTCGTGTGATCATTACTGGATATCTATTGAGGACGCGGAATGGACCGTTTTCATTCGGGCACTGCGTCGTAAAGTGGAGAGGGGTCAGTGTTACCCATCCCTCATTGAAGTGCTGGACAGCTGCAACTCTGGCGTTTTCCCAAACATTAACAGACTGTTAAGGGCAATGATCACCATTCCCCTGACTTCATGTACTTTTGAAAGACTCTTCTCCACTACAGGCCATATCAAAACATGTCTAAGATCTTCCATGCTAACTGCACGCCTCAACAATCTATCCCTGTTGTCCTTTGAAAGGGAACTTACTGACTCTGGACTATGATGAAATAATCTCGATCTTCAACGCTCGCCCTCGGCGTCTACACATTGTGCTGTAAAACGTGTACTATAGGCCTATAGCTTACATGTTGTATCATGATCTTTTAGACTGAGTCGGGCTGTTTTCCTCAGTGATGTTTAAATGGTTGTGTAGAGCCTGGCGAGAATGACTGGCGTGGTATTTGTTTAAGTGGGTTTTTATTAAAGTTTTAGCATGTTTCTTGGTCACGTACTAAAAACCTGTGTTATGTGTTTACTGCTGTAATGTGTTCGAATTTGCTTCTTGTTTGAAGGATTATTGCTGGAAAATTTTGGCCCACCCATTTTCACTCAGGCCCACCTAAAAAAATATTCCTGGTTACGCCACTGTTCAGGGGGCATCCGGGAACTGCTGCAGCCGAGACGCAAACCCGGGTCTCTACACCACGGGCGACTACGTTAACCAGTCGACTAAAGGGTCCGATCCGTTAGCCAACCGGCTAGCAAGTCTACACATACGTGATTGTTACACTTCCCCCCTCCTTCGGGAAGTGCGTCCCCGCGCCTCAGCATACCAGCTCCCTCGCGCCTCTGGGCACATGCACTTCCGATGGCCTCACGGTCTCACCATCCCACTTCTGACACCATTGTAGTGAATTCAGGGGCAGCCGGGAACCGCCGCAGCCGGGACGCGAACCCAGGTCTCCCGCACCATGGGTGACTACATTAACCAGTCGATTAAAGGGTCCGACCTGTTAGAAAACCGGCTAGCAAGCCTACAGATACGTTATCGTTACAATATGTTGCTATACCCTATAAAGAAAATACAGTTGTACCAGCAGGGATACGGTAGTGCACAGAAGCTGTTTCCATGGTTACCACGCATAAGCGCCTGGCATTGAGACCCCACGGATCCAAGTGGGTATGTAGACGCAGTGTAACTTACCGTCTGAATAGACCAGTAGTCCACCCGTTTCCCACGCTTTATCGGCTTGAATGCATACGCAACCTGATAGAATGAAGAATTCTGACAGTACAGAAATGATTCAGTACTGTTCTCCATTTCAGTGGCAGTTTATGAAAATGGACTATTTTGCCCTGGGCTGTAACCCTGTAAAATTAATTTATACATCCAAGAGCAATACAACAGTCCCTTTGTCTTCTTCTCTCCTGTGTCTCCTTAGTCTCCAACTTTTCTATCTTTACTGTTGTATCTGTTGAACTCAGCGAAGGCCAACCTTGTGACGTAACAGGTTGTGGTACTGCAAGATGGTGGCGCCCCTGCCATGAAAGATATAATGGGGCTTCTTTTTTATATATATATGTTTACATTTTTCATGTTTGTTTTTACATTTTTCATATTTGTTGATTAGAGTGGAAATACATTTAGTAAAATTGTGTTAACTTGATTGACTGCTTCATGTCCACTGTAAAACCTTCGTTAGTCACTACTCACAACGCTATTTGTCTGTGTGTGTGTTTGTGTGTGTGCGTGTGTGTGTGTGTTCCTAACCGCTAAACATAAAATATTTGGCACTTCTGTCTGGAATCTAGCGATGACTTCCTTCCAGGACTTTTCAACCTAGTTCTGAGAGAAAGTAGGGTGAGGCCGCAGACAGAGAGCTTATATAGAAACAAGAAACTAGAGCTCTCCCTCACTAACTACAAAATCCTTTCCTCTTTCGCTTATCTTCCTCTTAGTGGTGGGTGATATGGCAAAAATGTCATACTGTTTTAGACAGCAGCACAGTACATATCATAACACTGTCTTTTTTGGGGTCATTTATGAGTTAAAGAGCCCTTTGAACATGTGTGCCTTTTTTGGCAGAGTTTAAACAGCACAGCTTGTTGAATATTTTGCATATTTAAGGTATCGCACTTTTATACGGAGAAAGTAGGCCGAGTGGATGCTTTAATCTGCTCCTGTAGGGTCATGTTAATTGTTACAACCAAAAAAATTGGCGGCAAAGTTATTTTATCATCATTGACCTGTGATGGCCTGGTGGCCTGTCCAGGGTGTCTCCTTGCCTGCCGCCCAATGACTGCTGGGATAGGCTCCAGCATCCCCGTGACCCTGAGAGCAGAATAAGCGGCTTGGATAATGGTTGGATGGATGATCTATTAGAAAATGTGGACTCGTATGTAAAGTTTACTGGTGCATCTCCATGTACCAAAAAATCATAATTTCAGTCCAAAAAAAAAAGGTACAGATTAACATTAGGCTACAAATGTACAACCTGAAAAATGATGACAACCTTAACTGCTGAAAACTCAGAGCTCTCAAAGAAACTAACTGATGAAAAACAAGGACACACGGTGTCGCTGACATGAAGCACCATCCATCCACAGCATCTGTGGTGCCGTGCATGTGGTCAGCTCCCCTTCAGCCTGCTAGACATGAGGGAGTGTGTGAGTTACAAACCAGGTTCATGCGGTGCTTTGGATCTAAAAAAAAAGAAGAAAAAAATCAAGTATAACATCCCCCATCTTCAATTAGCAAATGCAGGTAAATATTATTGGGCTTCGGCGCAGTCTATGAATCTATGAATGTGATAAGGCTCAATATTAAATACAGGACAAATACTTTATGATATTTTATTTTGAATTTGGTTTGAAGACGATGTGAAACGGCTTCCGTAATGTGACATATTTCCAGGTGAAACAGGATATTAGGGCGGGACAAGATGTAGGGAGGGATGTTGCTCGATTGGCTCATGCAGCTTTGCTAGTTGCAGGTTTTATATGATGCTAGAAAGGGGGAGTGAAGTTAAGTTACTTTTTTTCGGTACACGCCAATTTTAGTGTTGAGTATATCTCTGGCGCTGGCGCTTCTTAATTCCCACAGGAAGAAAATCAAAATAAATTGCTGCAGGAAGTCATACTGACAATCTGTCATCACAACATCACATGCTCACATTCAGTCTGTCCCATCTCTCTTTTGTTGATTTAAATATCAGCTGAAAAACCTCATAGACCCTTATCACATGACGTAAAAGCTGCGTTGTAAAAAAGATGCGCACGAAGAACATGTGGCAAAACATGGCCGAGAAACAACTTGCGTACCTATGAAACTCACAGATGAAAGCGTATAAAACTTAGAATTAAACAGAGAAAAGTTAGAAATGTATGAAAATGGAAATCTCAGAATATGTTGAAGGTTTAAGCAAGGAGGCGGAGCTGGAGGTGGCAGTGTTGAAGATGCTAAGATTTTCACTGGGAGTGACGAAGAAGGACAGGATCAGGAATGATTATATTAGAGGGACCGCTCAAGTTGGATGGTTTGGAGACAAAGCAAGAGAGGCAAAACTGAGATGGTTTGGACATGTGTGGAGGAGAGATGTTGGGTATATTGGGAGAAGGATGATGAATATGGAGCTGCCAGGAAAGAGGAAAAGAGGAAGGCCAAAGAGGAGGTTTATGGACGTGGTGAGGGAGGACATGCAGGTGGCTGGTGTGACAGAGGAAGACGCAGAAGACAGGAAGAGATGGAAACGGATGATCCGCTGTGGCGACCCCTAACGGGAGCAGCCGAAAGTAGTAGTAGTAGTAGTATTAGTTTAAGCAAAGAAGACAGAAAGCATTACGAGTTGAAATTTACACTAAGCACTGGGGGGAAAATTCCCGATCCGTTTATGCTTGCTGAAGCTCAGTGGACAAGCAATATCACGAAGTTGCCAAACATCGGCTGGAGGGGTGTGACTGAATACCTCATGGACACACCAAGTATATTTACGAAAGAATCAATAAAGGCATACACGTCTTTAGAAGTATATTGTAGCGACATGCATCTGCATTTTAATTGCATGCTGAAAGGGAAAACTCCAATCGAAAAAGGAAGACGACAGGACTGGAAGATGTGGTCATAAGTGCAAATACACAGCCGGGATGCGACCCCGTGTCCGACCCATTAACCAACGACTAAAATGTCTGCTTATTCGTGTACGTTACACTACCCCCCTCTTTCGGGAAGCGCGGGCGCTTCAGTATATCAGCTCCCTCACGCCTCTGGGCGCATGCGCTTCTGATGACCTCACGGTCTCACCAGCCTACATCTGACACCAATGCAGCAAATTCCGGGGGCAGTCCGCGAATCGCCACAGCCGGGACGCGAACCCGTATCTCCCGCACCGCGGGTGACAACGTTAACCAGTCGACTAAAGGGTCCGAGTCCGACCCCTTAACCAAGGGGTAAAGTGTCTACTTCTTCGTGTACGTTACACTACCCCCCTCTTTCGCGAAACGCTTCCGATGGCCTCACGGTCCTTCATGATCTCACCATCCCACTTCTGACACAAATGTAGCGAAATCAGGGGGGCAGTCCAGGAACCGCCGCTGCCCTGAGTTCTTTGACACCAATGCAGCGAACTTTGACACCAGTGCAGCGAATCGGGGGGGCAGCCCGGCCGGACCGTCACAGCCGGGACGCGAACCCGTATGTCCCGCACTGCGGGCGACAACATTAACCAGTTGACTAAAGGGTCCGACCCGTTAGCTAACGTGTCTACTTATTCGTGTACGTTACACTCCCTCCTCCTGGAAACGCTTCCGATGGCCTCAGGGTCCTACACGATCTCACCATCCCACTTCTGACACAAATGTAGCGAACTCAGGGGGGCAGTCCGGGAACCGCCGCCGCCGGGACGCGAACCCGTGTCTCCCATTCCGCAAGCGACAGCGTTAACCAGTCGACTAAAGGGTCCGACTCGTTAACAAGGGCTAACATGTGTACTTATTCGTGTACGTTACAATATGATTACTTTGTCGGCGGCCATGTCTCAGACTGCTTTTACCATCCGTTATCAAAGGAAAACAAGTTGCTTCATCAAATCAAAGGTAAGCCCTCCTAGATTAATTGTTTGTATGGTTGAATTGTTTGTACGGTTATGAGATCGAGGCTGGAGTCAAATTATGACCTCAAACATCATGACAAGAAAGCTGATGGAATCGTCAAACTCGAGGAGGAAGGCTAGGCATTAACAACTCAAACTTTGGTTTGGCAGTTGCTGTACTAGGGCAGTATCACATTTAGAGCTGTTACTTACATATGTTTAATCACAATACTTATTTGTGTATGAAACGGATACACACCAGATATGAATGTTCTCTGCAAATCTTCGCGTTTGATATTTGCACTTATGACCACGTCTCCCAGTCCTGTCGTCTTCGTTTTTCGATTGGAGATTTCCCTTTCGGCATGCAATAAAAATGCAGATGCTTGTTTTTGCCATCTTTACACGATTTGTACAACCATCAGCGCAACAACTGCGAGGCATTTCATATCGTTTTAAATCAATTTCTCCTTGATGATCTCTTCGAAATGAATGTAATGTTTACAAACACAAGACTTGTGGCCCCTCTTTGCCTCACAATCTGTGCACACATTCGGCGCATGTAGATAAGGAAACCCGTCTATACACAGTTTCTGGGTTTGCTTTGTTTTTTTTGGGGGGGGGTGTGTTTTGTGAAATAAAAAATGGGACATTTGATGCCTTTTTTCACCCTCGGCAGGGTAATCGACCTTTTTCACAAGCATGGTCGAAGTACTTCCGCTTCAGTTAAGATCGGTTCTCGCCGTCCACCACAATGTTAAAAAGCCAACTCTCATTCTGCCTTTCTGTTTGATCGCTTATTTTGTGTTTCAACATGATGTGTAATGCAGGTGTTGTCATTCAAATATCTGTTCCTTTTGTAAGATGACTGCACAACTTTAAAAAAGTGTTTTGATCGAGGGTAACGAAATGCTAAAAGTCCTGAAATTACCATTAAGCTTGATTAGCCAGTCAACAGTCTATTACCATTGATCAAATCACTTTTTATAGACTGACCAAAGAAACATGAAGATATGTCAATGACAACACCTGCATTGTATTATATGCTCTCTTTTTTTACCGGTGTACCTATTGCAATTAATTTAATTTATGCATTCCCCGATTTACTCGCACATTTATTTCTTTCATTTACTTACTTTTTATGCATCTGTTTGTTTGTGGTTGTAATTATTTATTCAACGATTCCACACTTTTGACAAGCCTGGCGCTCCATACAGTACAGATGTGGACTACTCATCATGGGGCCAGAATGCAAAACCTGGTTTAAGCCTCAGTCCTGGGCTGTTTTACTTCTCAACATGGTGCATCCTCAGATTAGCTCAACTGGATTCCCATCAGATGGTAAACCAGGGCACCAAGAGAAAAAATGCTGCAACACAACGGCAGATGCAAAATGGCTGTACGGTTTGAACTGTGACTTCAACAGTTATGCAAAGGTATAATATACACTCAAATATAGACCACAGACTATGGAAGAATGGATGGGTGTGTTGATAGTTAGATAGATAGACGGACAGGTAGAAAGATTTAGTTCTCCCTCTGTGAATTCTGTTTCGAGCTTCCTTTCCTTAACCTTACCTGTGCCTTTAATTTCTCCAATTCCTCCTTCACCCATCCTTCTCTCTCTCTCTCTCCCTCTATGTCACTTTCTCCGTAATTTATCTCAGTTTAATCTACAGTGCTTTATTGACCTGTACTTTACAGCCCCAGTTCTGCTAACCCATCTGAATGTCATCTCTCTCTTAGTATTGATTGGGCTGTATGAGGATGATGGCCGCCTTATCTGAAAGGAGCAGTGTAACACACACACACACACACACACACACTCATATAAAGTAATACACATATCAATATCTCTACAAAAAGATACACAGCCGTATACATACAGTACATAGTCAAACATCAACATGTACTATGTGAATACTTACAGGCTCACAGTTAAACACATGTCTGTGTATATTTGTGTGCATGCGAATGCATGTACATTGTGTGTGCGTGCACACACACACACACACACACACAATTTCCCTCCAAACCAAGTGATTGCAGTTTTTTGACCAATTGTAATATCCAGTAGTTCATAATATTTTCTGCTGAGTAAACAGGAAGGAAGTCAAGACTCTGTTGTAACACATCGTAAGCGATTTCCCTGGAAGGCCACAGAGATGATTCTTGGATAATGAAGCCCCCACAAGGAATGTGGTGGTCCTTAAGGGAAGGTGATCAAATGGATCGTCCTACTCCTTCTTCTCTCTCACCTTCTTTCTTTCTTTTGCCCAACTTTCCAACTTTGTTTTTATTTTTGTCTGTCCCTGTTTGACTCTCTTGCTTTCTGTTTTTGTCAGTCTTCCTTCTCTTTTTAATCTCCCTACTTTGCTTTTCCTCTCCTTGTCTTCCAATCTCTCCCCCTCTCCTTGTCTTCCTCTTTCAAACTTACTTGCTTATTTTTTTTCTCTATTTCTGTCTTTCGATCTCTTCTCTCCTTTTTCCTCATTCTCTCTCTTTTTCTCTTTCCCTCTCTTTTTCTCTTTCCCTCTCTGCAGGATGTATAGAATGAATGACTGCCTATGGCCATTTATGAGTATGAAAGGTGCCTCAGTGGTTGAACAAACCAAATTATACATTTCGGCCATTCTTCATTTTCAGGAATATATTGGGGGGGGGGGGGTTTCTGCTGAGTCAACAGCGAGTCGGGTCTGCACTCTGTCATAGATTTCCCAGAAGGCCGCTAAGGTGGTCCTGAGATTTTAATCACTGTGGACTCAACAACTTCATATTGCTCATCACTCTTTAATGATTTCAAAAGTAGCAATATTACTCACTTTAAGTCTCTCAGAGCAGTAATTCATTATTATTATCTCTCTTGCCCTCAGACACTAGGATAGTTTGGTTGACTTGCCTGAGTGCTGCTGTGTCAGGGATCAGGGAAGGCAAACGCCACTCGAATGCTCTTGTTGCCCTTCCTCTAAAGCAGGGTTCCCCAATTATTTTCCCACAAGGGCCAAATCATGTTTTGCATGCCAAACCAAGGGCCAAAATGTCTGGGTTTTTCCCCCCATTGCGCCAGTAAAAGTTGTTTTATGTGCAGATGTTGTTGTTACTGCTATTATGATTATGATTATTATTATTAGTTGTAGTAGTAGTAGTAATAATTTGGGCCTGGGATTCTTAAAGCCCATATTGAGGGTCACACAAGAAAAAAAAACACACTCTTGAAACAAAAGTCCAAAACCAACCATTTAATTATGGACAAATTGACAAAAATTAATAGATGTTCATTCACCAATCAGTGAGAGAAGTGAGATCGACGGGATGAGGCAATCCTTATGATGTCGAGCCTGTTTTCTGTTGTGGCAAGCCTGAGGCACTGACCAAGATGTGCATTGGAGAGTTTGTTTCTTTCCTGGTTCTTGATTGAGTTCATTGAAGAAAACGACGACTCACATATCGTCACCTTCTTAAAATAATGGCCTAAGTCATATTTTCAAGTTTTTCAAAAAACAGAATAAACTGAAACAAAATTTGTCCGTTTATTCTGGCAGGGAAGGAGCCTGAGCTGGTGCGAGAGGTGGAGCGGTACCAACTAGACATAGAATAAACTGAAACAAAATTTGTCAGTTTATTCTGTTTTTTGAAAATCTTGAAAATATGACTTAAGCCATTATTTTAAGAAGGTGACGATATGTACATGGAGAGGAAACTTGTGAGTAGGAGCATTGCAATAGCGCTCATGTTTTTGAATCGAGCTTGGGGAACAACGTTGATCACTCACCCCAACCTCCTTGTGTTGTGCTTTGAACAGATCAGATGTTCCCATCTCCAAGACCCCCATCTGAAGAGTTGCCTCATCTATGCAAGGTACCAGCCTTTTGGCCTCTGCAGTCCACTGGCCATCAGCCAAAACAGAGAGTGGCTGTCTCAGGAAGAGGAGGATGTCACCTGAGAGTTTAGGGGTGCTTTCAGATCGTTTCGTGAAGTTTTTTTGCCAGACTTGTCATAAAACCCTTCATCACTGGATCTTCCTGCATTTCGTTCTTCTCGCAATTCTCCCGCAGATGCGGAAAGTGCAACTTTCTCACGTGAATGTCACCAAAAGGTTCAGCTTTGACTGGAAGGCTTCAACCCCTGGTAGATGTCTACAGCAGTGTGGTTCTTGCCTTCTAATTGCAGATTAAAGTAATTTAGACGAGACATGATGTCACTGAGAGTGACGAAGAAGGACAAGATTAAGAACGATTACATTAGAGGGACCGCTCAAGTTGGACGGTTTGGAGACAAAGCAAGAGAGGCAAGATTGAGATGGCTTGGACGTGCATAGAGGAGAGATGCTGAGTATGGAACTGCCAGGGAAGAGGAAAAGAGGAAGGCCAAAGAGGAGGTTTATGGATATGGTGAGGGAAGACATGCAGGTGGCTGGTGTGACAGAGGAAGATGCAGAAGACAGTAAGAAATGGAAACGGATTAGCCTCTGTGGCGACCCTTAACGGGAGCAGCTGGAAGTAGTATTAGTAGATGAGACATGAAGTCACACAAAAAAATAACATATGCCATCACCCTCTTCCATCCATCCCTTATCCGAACCGCTTATTCTGCTCTCATACACTTTATTTCACACATTATGACAGGTGCGTTAGTGCCAATGGGTCAGTGTGGGCCAGACATTTGGTACTCACCCGTGGGCCACTTAGTTGGGTTCACAGCTCCTAAGTATTGGGAGCCCACTGCACAGTTTTTTTCTTATCAGCTGGTGTGCATTTTCATCAGCTAAGACATTGACAAATGATAAGAACAATTTGGAGGATGGGCACAAGATCTAGATTTTTGATTAATCAATTGCACTACTGGAGTTGATAGCAAATGTAATGATTTTATTAACTTGACTGGTTGCTGTAATACCAGTCAAACTCAATTCAGCTTAAACTTTTTGACATTAAAAGGTTATGGAGGAGAAGCTGTTTTCTTAATACATTAGTTAGTTAAAGGTTGACTGAACTATCATTCTCTGTTTTCACATCCACTCTGCTTCATATTCAGTTCCGCACAACCAGACTGGGGAATGAGCTCTCTGAGGCCTATTTTCTTCAAAACCTAAACACAAGATAGTAGCAGGTCTTTTTCCGTTTTCTTTTTTTTTTAATTCTTTATTTTTCACAGCAGTATATATTACAAAATGTTTATCCAAACAATAACAGTTTCATTTTCCTCTGCCGTTCAGGTTTTTTTTAAACTTAAAAGAGAAAGTAAAAAAAAGAAAAGAAAAAAAAGAAGCAAAAACAAAATATATATATAAAAAAGCAAACTTTATGAACTTTATACAATTTGGGATAGGTAGTGTGTACATAAGACTCTATACAGGAGAGAGGTGATATGAGGATTCCCAGTTTGTGGTAGGGAGAGTGTGAAGGTTCCCAATGTGTGGTAGAGAAAAGAAGTATGAGGGTAGAGAGAGAGGGTGTATTAAAATCTATTTAATTCAATATCTCCACAAAATCTGGCCTTAAGGGCCTCACATATTTGACCCACTTGGTCCAGAATTTAACAAACTTCTTTTTCTGAAGACGGAGAGAAAAAGTAATCTTTTCCATAACATAATGTCATTTACTAGATCTATCCACTCCTGTATGGTGGGGGGTTCAGGAATTAACCAATGCCTTGTGAGTGCTTTTTACCAGCACATGTCAAAATACCAAATAAATATTCATCCGGCCATCCTGCCTAGAAATCGGCATTTCCTAAGAATATTGTGGAAAATTGCAAGGGCAGATCATTATTAAGTATGCTTTTCAATGCTTTGTGAAGCTCTGCCCAGAAAGGTCTTATCATTGGGAACTCCCAGAATATGTGCCCATGGTTGGCTTCCTGAAGTCCTCACTGTCTGCAACATTTGGTGCCCCCCCCCCCATCAATATGTGCTTTCTGTTTTGGTGTAATAAAAAGTCAAATAAAAAACTTCCACCCAAACTCGGGAGTTTGTGCATTGCCAATGGAATTTACATACATGAAGCCAATCCTCATTTAATATTGTAAAGTTACCTTCTTTTTCCCATTTTTCTTTAATGTATTCTGTAGAGTGGGACTTTTTTTGTCATCAGGCCTTTATAAAATCTCGAGATAACACCCCTATTTGAGTCTTTTTGATGGGCACCAATAAATATCCTCAGTATAGGATCATTAAAGTCTGTTTTATCTTTAATTTTATGTTCAAAATGATTATGTATCTGGAGATATCTATAAAAATCAGATTTTTCAAGATCATATTCTTTCCTCAAGTTTTCAAAGTCTTTTAAGTGTCCCTTTTCTGTTAGGGAATAGAATGTTGTTATTCCTTTTGAAATCCAGGACTTAAATCTATAATCCATTTCATTAGGCTTGAACTCAGGATCATAGGTCCACCATTGAATTATTTGTAATGTATGGCCCAATTTATATTCTTCTCTTATCATATTCCAGATTTTAAGTTGAGCGTTAACCCATGGATTTTGCACCTTATCTATAAACCTTCCTAAATTTTTGTTAGCCAATACTGCATGAATTGGAGGAACATTCATAATGGAGAGTTCAATATCTTTCCATCTGGCATGAAATGTTGGGTTACATATGTTGATTAAGGGTTTAGTCTGAGCTGCATAAAAATAATCCTTGAAACAGGGTAATGACATTCCTCCTTTCTCCCTCGGTAGTTGTAGAGTTTTGAGTTTAACCCTGGGTTTTTTTCCCCGCCAAATAAATCTGGAAATGATCTTATTCAATTCAGAGAATTGTTTTGAAGAAATTTCTACAACCCAGCCACTGAGGATGCACAAGCCAGTGCATCCTTAGTGCCGGTCCCAAGCCCGGACAAATGGGGAGGGTTGCGTCAGGAAGGGCATCCGGCGTAAAATCTTTGCCAAATCAAATATGCGGATCATAAATAAGACTTACATACCGGATCGGTCGAGGCCCGGGTTACCAACGACCGCCACCGGTACTGTTAACCAGCAGGGTGTCGGTGGAAACTATGCTACTGTTGGGCGAAGGAGAAGGAGAGGGGGAAAGCATGTCCAGAGGCAGCTAGAGAGGAGGAAGGGTAGGCATGTGGAGGTGAGAGTTGGAACTTTGAATGTTGGCACTATGACTGGTAAAGGGAGAGAGCTGGCTGACATGATGGAAAGAAGAAAGGTAGGCATACTGTGTGTGCAAGAGACCAGGTGGAAGGGGAGTAAGGCCAGGAGTATCGGAGGTGGGTTCAAACTCTTCTACCATGGTGTGAATGGGAGGAGTAATGGGGTAGGGGTAATTCTGAAGGAAGAGTATGTCAAGAGCGTGCTGGAGGTGAAGAGAGTGTCAGACAGAGTGATGAGTATGAAGCTGGAAATTGAAGGTTTATTGCTGAATGTTATCAGCGCATATGCCCCGCAAGTTGGGTGTGAGATGGATGAAAAAGAAGAATTCTGGAATGAGTTGGACGACATGGTGGAGAGGGTACCCAAGGAGGAGAGAGTGGTGATTGGAGCGGACTTCAATGGACATGTTGGTGAAGGGAACAGAGGTGATGAGGAGGTGATGGGAAGGTATGGAGTCAAGAAGAGAAATGTGGAAGGACAGATGGTGGTCGATTTTGCGAAAAGGATGGAAATGGCTGTGGTGAATACATATTTCAAGAAGAGGGAGGAACACAGGGTGACGTACAAGAGTGGAGGAAAGTGCACACAGGTGGACTATATCTTATGTAGAAGGCGCCATCTAAAAGGGATTGGAGACTGCAAGGTGGTGACAGGGGAGAGCGTAGCTAGGCTGCATCGGATGGTGGTCTGTAGGATGACTTTGGAGACCAAGAAGAGGAAGCGAGTGAAGACACAGCCGAAGATCAAATGGTGGAAGTTGAAGAAGGAAGACTGTTGTGTGGAGTTCAGGCAGGAGTTAAGACAGGCACTTGGTGGTAGTGAAGAGTTGCCAGATGGCTGGAAAACCACTGCAGAAATAGTGAGGGAGACAGCTAGGAAGGTACTTGGTGTGTCATCAGGACAGAGGAAGGAAGACAAGGAGACTTGGTGGTGGAATGAGGAAGTACAGCAAATTATACAGAGGAAAAGGTTGGCAAAGAAGAAGTGGGATAGTCAGAGAGATGAAGAAAGTAGACAGGAGTACAAGGAGATGCAGCGTAAAGCAAAGAGAGAGGTGGCAAAGGCAAAGGAAAAGGCGTATGGTGAGTTGTATGACAGATTAGACACTAAGGAAGGAGAAAAGGACTTGTACCGATTGGCTAGACAGAGGGACCAAGCTGCAAAGGATGTGCAGCAAGTTAGGGCGATCAAGGATAGAGAAGGAAATGTGCTGACAAGCGAGGAGAGTGTGCTAAGAAGGTGGAAGGAATACTTTGAGGGGCTGATGAATGAAGAAAATGAGAGAGAGAGAAGGTTGGATGATGTAGGGATAGTGAATCAGGAAGTTCAGCGGATTAGCAAGGAGGAAGTGAGGGCAGCTATGAAGAGGATGAAGAATGGAAAGGCAGTTGGTCCTGATGACATACCTGTGGAGGCATGGAGATGTTTAGGAGAGATGGCAGTGGAGTTTTTAACTAGATTGTTTAACACAATCCTGGAAAGTGAGAGGATGCCTGAGGAGTGGAGAAGAAGAATACTGGTACCGATTTTCAAGAACAAGGGCGATGTGCAGAACTGTAACAACTACAGAGGTATAAAGTTGATCAGCCACAGCATGAAGATTTGGGAAAGAGTAATAGAAGCTAGGTTAAGAGGAGAGGTGACGATCAGCGAGCAGCAGTATGGTTTCATGCCACGAAAGAGCACCACAGATGCGATGTTTGCTTTGAGAATGTTGATTGAGAAGTATAGAGAAGGCCAGAAAGAGTTGCATTGTGTCTTTGTAGATTTAGAGAAAGCTTATGACAGAGTGCCGAGAGAGGAGGTGTGGTATTGTATGAGGAAGTCAGGAGTTGCAGAGAAGTATGTAGGAGTGGTGCAGGATACGTATGAGGGAAGTGTGACAATGGTGAGGTGTGCGGTTGGAATGACAGATGGGTTCAAGTTGGAGGTGGGATTACATCAAAGATCGGCTCTTAGCCCTTTCTTGTTTGCAATGGTGATGGACAGGTTGACAGACAAGATCAGGCAGGAGTCTCCATGGACGATGATGTTCGCGGATGACATAGTGATCTGTAGCGAGAGTAGGGTGCAGGTTGAGGAGAGCCTGGAGAGGTGGAGGTATGCACTGGAGAGAAGAGGAATGAAAGTCAGTAGGAGCAAGACGGAATACCTATGTGTGAATGAGAGAGAGGACAGTGGAATGGTCAGGATGCAAGGAGTGGAGGTGACAAAGGCATTTGAGTTTAAATACTTGGGGTCAACTGTCCAAAGTAACGGGGAGTGCAGTAGAGAGGTGAAAAAGAGAGTGCAGGCAGGTTGGAGTGGGTGGAGAAGTGTGTCAGGAGTGATTTGCGACAGAAGGGTATCAGCAAGAGTTAAAGGGAAAGTTTACAAGATGGTTGTGAGACCAGCTATGTTATATGGTTTGGAGACAGTGGCACTGACGAAAAGACAGGAGGCGGAGCTGGAGGTGGCAGAGTTGAAGATGCTAAGATTTTCACTGGGAGTAACGAAGAAGGACAGGATTAGGAACGATTATATTAGAGGGACCGCTCAGGTTGGACGGTTTGGAGACAAAGCAAGAGAGGCAAGATTGAGATGGCTTGGACATGTGTGGAGGAGAGATGCTGAGTATATTGGGAGAAGGATGCTGAATATGGAGCTGCCAGGAAAGAGGAGAAGAGGAAGGCCAAAGAGGAGGTTTATGGATGTGGTGAGGGAAGACATGCAGGTGGCTGGTGTGACAGAGGAAGACGCAGAAGACAGGAAGAAATGGAAACGGATGATCCGCTGTGGCGACCCCTAACGGGAGCAGCCGAAAGTAGTAGTAGTTTTGAAGAAATTTCTACAGGGAGTGCTTGAAATAAATAGAGATATTGTGGAAGGATGTTCATCTTTACAGAATCAGTTCGATGACTGAGACCAAGGAAAGAGACAGCATTCCATCTGTGTATGTCATCTTTAATTTTTGTTAAGAGGGGGCTGTGGTGACCCACATCTATATAACTAGAGACATTCACCTAAGAGATCAGATAATGCACTTCCGCTTCCGGTACACAGAGTTCAGTGTCGTTGTCGAACGTATGACATGCAAAGTTGGAGCTAGTAAACTACCTCGACTACGTCTACTCTCACGTCTCCTGTCTCGTTGTTTTCTAACTCCACATTGGTGACCCCGACGTGATACCGTACGTCCGAATGGACGTGCCGTTGGCGGCGTCCATCTGGGGGCCGTGACTGTCGGTCATCGTGTCCACAGCTTGTGCTGGTAGTATGCTGCGTTGAGCGCCAGAGTCAACCAGCAGCCGCCGGCCCGACAAGGAGTCTCTGATGAACAACAGCTTGCAGTCACGGCCGGCGCCCATAGCCGTTAACGAGCGCCGGCCTTGGCGTTTCCCTGAACCCTGTAACTGCAGGGTTTGCGACACCGTTTTGCTTTTGCCCCAAACCTGGCATGGTAATAACAGAGCCCGTCGTCAGGTTGGCGGCGGGCTGTCACCGCAGCCGCGGTGTCCATATAGTCGTACACAGGTGGTGGTGGGGCGGTCTGGTGGGGTAGCAGGGCATGCACAAACTGTTGCCGGTTGGCCAGGAAAACCCTGTCTGCTTCAGCAGCCAGAGAACGGTAGTCCTTGGAGGCGGCGAGAGGAGAACTGGCCAGTGCTGTGCGTACAGGTGCGGGGAGCTGCCTCAGAAAAATGTGTGTGAAAAGAAAGGCCGGATCAGCCGATCCCAGCACAGACAGCATTTTTTCCATTAACTCAGACGATTTGCCGTCGCCGAGGCCATTCGGGGACAGTAAACGGTCTGCCTTCTCCAGCTCCGACAGTTCAAATAGCTTCAGGAGGAATGTCTTTATAGCATCGTACTTGCCAGCAGCTGGCGGAGCTTCAAACAGTGTCATTGCTCGCGCCGTTGTCGATGCGTCTAACGCCGCCACTACGTGGAAGTACTGCGTTGCATCCTGCGTTATCCCTCTCACCTCAGTGCGTCCCGGAGCGCTGCCGGTGCCTTCGCTCCCGTTCCGATGTCTCAACACTGCCTCCCCCAAGGATCTGCCATCGGCGAGGTACGTCTTCATTAGGCACGACAGCCATCGGTCCCCGCTGCAGCCCCCATACGACGGGCCCTTCCGCGTCCTGGAGGCGGGGGATAAGAACTTTGTGGTGGACATGGGGGGCAGGCTATAGACCGTCTCAAGCCCGCTCACTTGGACATTGGGGAGCCAATGCAATTGGCCCTATCCCCGCGGCGGGGCCGCCCGGCACCTGCCTCTGTTCCTGCTTCGGCCCCGCCTATGGCCCGGGTTTCGGCCCCATCTGTTTCCCCACCTGTGAAGCGCAGCCGTTATGGCCGCAGGGTCCGCCCCCCGACTCGTCACTTGTTTTCCCCATGACTTTGCACTATGTCATTGACTGTTCTGTTGTAGAGTCTATTTTTATGTTCATGACTTGCGCTTTTGCGGTTTTGCATTGTTTTGTGTAGGTGAATTCTGGGGGGGCCTGTGTGGTGACCCACATCTATATAACTAGAGACATTCACCTAAGAGGTCAGATAATGCACTTCCGCTTCCGGTACACAGAGTTCAGTGTCGTTGTCGAACGTATGACATGCAAAGTTGGAGCTAGTAAACTACCTCGACTACGTCTACTCTCACGTCTCCTGTCTCGTTGTTTTCTAACTCCACAGGGCCATAATTTATCTCTATCAGTGTTGAGATTTTTTTCGGCAAGTATATTCCTAAATATTTCAATGAGTCCTGATTACAATTAAGGTGGGATTTTCCCCTAAGGTGTCTTGAGGGTGTATAATTAAAAGCCAAAATTTGCGTTTTCTTTACATTTAGTTTGTATCCTGCATATCTACCAGATGTTTCTAGAAGTTTCATTAATTCAGAAAATGAGTTTGCAGGTTTACTTAAATAAATCAAAATATCATCAGTGTACAATGCCAGTTTGTGGTCTTCTCCATTTATGCAGATGCCTTTGATGCTTTCAGTCTGCCTTATCCACTGTGCAGGAGGCTCAGTATAAAGCGCAAAGAGTAACGGTGAGATTGGACACCCTTGTCTCGAACCACGCTCTAATATAATAGTTTCTGAAAGGTACCCATTTATTTTTATTCAGGCTAATGGTTTATTATATAACATACGGATGCCCTTTACAAAGTTTTTGTGCAGGCCAACTTTTTCAAGAACGTCGTATAAGAACGGCCAACTCACTGAGTCAAAAGCCTTCTCAGCATTCAGACTAACTTGAGAGGGCTTCCAATTTATTCTGTTGGATATGGTTTAATATGTGCAACGATCGTCTAATATTATCGTGAGCTTGTCTTTATGGGATAAACATAGTCTGGTCATTATGTATAAGTTGGGAAAGTATCTTTTCCAGTCTTTTGGCAAGGATGGCTGTATATAATTTTTACCACATTCAGCGCTGAGATTGGTCTGTGTGATCCACATTCTAACCTGTCCTTTCCCTCCTTTGGGATAACAGGTAATTGCCTCGCTCCGTGATGGAGGCATTTTAGCATCCATTAAACATGTATTGCAATGTATTGGTATTAACTTGAGTCGAAAAGCCTTCTACCACTCTGACGGGAAGCCATCCGGACTGGGTGATTTATTCGCCTAGAGCCTGGAGATTACGCTGTTTAGCTGTCTTGGTTACTGCAGCTGTTAATGTTTGATTTTGTTCCTCTGATAGAACAGGTAAATTGAGAGAATCAAGGAACTTTCCAATTTGTTGCTCATCCTTTAAGTGGGGGTGTGTACAAGGACTTGAAGTACTTTTTAAACGTTTTTTGTATTTCATCGTGTTTATATTGTATGGTCTTATGAGTCCGGGTCCCTTATTTTGTATATTGTGTTATCCACTTCTTATTTTTGTAGCTTCCTTGCTAAAAGTTTAGTTGATTTTGAGCCTGATTCATAGTATTTCTGTTTTGTAAATATCCTCTTTTTTCAGTTTCCTGTGAATACAATATATTTATTTCATTTCTGATTTTCTTTATTTTTGTCCACAGATTCGGTTTTTGTTCCCTTTTATGTTGTCTCAAGATCTTTTAATTCTTTATTAAGGTTTATTAGTCTTAATTGTTTTTCTTTCTTTTCATATGCACAGAAAGATAATTTCCCCACTAATGACTGCTTTTAAGGTATCCCATACTATAGCCGAATCAACCTCTCTCTTGTCATTCTCTTCTAGAAAATTTTTTATTTCCTCTGTGCCTCGTCCAGTCTGTCGTTTGTTCTCTTTAGTTCTTGTTTAATGTCGGAGAGCTGTGCCTTGTCTCTTCTGAACTCCCGGAGTTCGTTGAGAATACGCCGCAGGCTGTTGTAGGGTAATGTTATGCAGCCAACAGCTCCCCCTGGGGGCACTGATTGATGTATACTTGCCCTGTGTAACATGCCTCAGTTGCGTTATGGGCACAGCCGGTGAATACATGTTACTAAGCGACACAGCCCGACTCTGTCTGTTATTTATATGCACCTACACCTGCAACATGGTGTCAGAAGCTGTATTGGAACCCAACGTGAGTCTTACGTTGCCTGTTGCTTGAACAGTGTGCGTTTATTTTTTTACTAAGCGTAGCTAGAAGTTTCAGTTAGCCTGCTAGCATTAGCATCGAGCCAAGACGATGGCTTCCAATATTCCGCCGCCGGAGCCCATGAAGATGACTGGGGATCTTCACAGCAACTGGGCTAGCTTTCGATCAGAGTTTGAGGATTATTTGCTTGCGATCGGGATCGACAAGGCAGAGAAGCCGGTGCAGGCAGCGACGCTCCGGAGGCTAATGGGGAAGGAATGCCTCAATGTTTATGTGCACAACCTGGGACTCACAGCGGAAGAGCAGAAAGACGCCGGAGCGATACTCGACAAATTGGGGGAATACTTCACACCTACCAAAAACGTCATCTTTGAGAGGTATGTTTTTGGCAACCTTAAACAAGAGGAAGGAGAACCTGTGGATGCTTTTGTCACGAGACTGAGAGAAAAGGCTGCCACATGTGAATATGGAGCTATAAGAGACGAGCTTATAAGGGACATGCTTGTTCTTGGAACAACTGATGACGGCGCCAGACGACGCATGCTAAGAGAAAAGGGAGCTATTGACATTTGCCGTGCAGCGGAGGTGTTGGACAATAAGTTAAAATCCATGTCACTTAGCAGCTCTGTGACTGCGGAGAGCATCAATGTAGCACATGGACAGCGACCAGGACGGAGACCTACCAGCAGGCCGTCCGAGCCCACCAACACATCTGCACAGCCACAGAGAGGCACAGGTGAATGCAAGTACTGTGGCACACTGCACAGACGGGGGCGAGACCTGTGCCCCGCATTTGGAAAGTCATGTCGCTTGTGTGGCACTGCTAATCACTTTGCCAAAGTATGCATGAAAAGAGGCCAGCAAGCACGTCAATTGAACGCTGTGGATGACCCGCCGCTAGGGGACCCAGAGGACAGCGACCGCGATGAGAGGGATGTGTACATGGCTGAGAGCGTGGGGGCTGTGAACACTCAAAGGAAAAAGTGGTTTGTAAACCTGCCACTGCACAGAGGGGTCCAGAGGTGCCAGCTTGACTCTGGAGCCACCTGCAACGTGATGAGCTTGAAAGACAAGATGAGACTGGCGCCTAGAGTGCCTCTTCAGAAAAGTCTCACCAGGCTGAGACTCTACAACAGTGAGTGGATGAGCTCACTGGGCGTGTACAGCACACAGTGTGTCATCAGGGGCAAGACGCACAGACTGGACTTTGAGGTTGTGCACACCAGCCAGAAGCCCTTGCTTTCAGGGGAGACATGCGAGAGACTTGGCTTGATACGCTTCACCATTCCCGAAGAGCTGAATAAAGTGGAGCACTGCAAGACAGGTGAGCTAACCAAAGGCTGTCTCATTAACACTTACAATGACGTGTTCACCAGCCCAGTCGAGTCACTGCCGGGTGATTTTCACTTCGAGTTGGATAGCACTGTGGCCCCTGTCCAGTGCGCACCAAGAAATGTCCCGGTGGCCCTCAAGGCAGCTGTTAAGGCGCAGCTGGACCAATATGAAAAGGATGGACACTTAACCACAGTCACTCAGCCCGCAGACTGGATTAGCATCTGGTCATAGTGAAGAAGCCAGACAAATTGAGGCTTTGCATTGACCCCAAGCCACTTAACCGAGCCCTGAAAAGGTCCCATTACCTCATGCCCACTTTAGATGACGTGCTGTACAAGCTGCCTAAGGCACGTATCTTCACCCTGGTGGATGCGCGCGACGCATTCTTGCAGTGTCGCCTTGATGAGGAGAGCAGCCTGATGACAACGTTCTGGACGCCGTGGGGTAGAAAGCGATGGCTGAAGCTCCCTTTTGGCGTGTCAGTCGCACCAGAGCTGTACCAGAGGAAACAACATGAGCTGCTGGCCGGTTTGAAAGGAATTGAGCCCATAGCCGATGACATCCTCATAGTCGGCTGTGGGGACACGGAGGAGGAGGCCGTTCGCAACCACGACGCAAACCTCATTGCTCTGATGGACAGATGCAGGGAAGTGAAGCTGAGGCTGAGCATAAAAAAGCTACAGTTTCGTGTGAGGGAGGTCCGCTTCCACGGCCACATACTGTCGGCGGAGGGCCTCAAAGCTGATCCCGAGAAGGTCAGGGCAGCCCTGGACATGCCAAACCCCACGGATGCAAAAGGCGATCAGCAGTGTGTCGGCTTCGTTAACTATTTATCTAGGTTCATGCCCCGCTTGTCAGAGGTGTGTGAACCGCTGAGAAGGTTGCTGGACAAAGGTGTGCTGTGGCACTGGTTGCCCAAATATGATGCTGCTATGAAAGAAATCAAAACGCTGGTCACGGCGGTGCCAGTACTACGTTACTATGATGTCAGCAAGCCAGTCACCATACAGAGCGACTCCAGTCAGACCGGTTTGGGCTGCTGCCTGCTTCAGGGGGGACAGCCGGTCACGTTCGCCTCCTGCGCGCTGAACCAGACGGAGCAAAACTATGCACAAATTGAGAAGGAGTGCCTGAGCATCGTATTCGCTTGTCAACGCTTCCACTACTACCTATATGGGAGGGGTGATGTGACTGCAGAGACCGACCACCGCCCACTGGTGTCAATCTTCACTAAGCCCCTTCTCAGTGCACCAAAGCGCCTTCAAAGCATGCTCCTCACACTTCAGAACTACTGCCTCACGGTGATGTACAAGCCAGGCCCTGAAATGTACATCAGTGACACGCTCAGCAGAGCCACCACCCCGCCACAGAGAACGGACACTCAGTACAGACGTGAAATGGTCTGCAGCATGCAACAGGTGCAGTACGACACGGCAGCCATTCAGCGGGCAGACTATCTAAACGTCACCAGCCAACGCCTCGCACAGATTCGAAAACACACAGAGGAGGATGTGTGTCTTCAAACACTCAAGTCGGTCGTGCTGGAGGGATGGCCAGAACACAAAGAGGAGAGCCCCATAGCCATCAGAGAATACTGGGCCATCAGAGATGAAATAAGCGCACAAGACGGTGTGCTTTTTAGGAGCCAGCGTGTCATCATTCCGAAAGCTATGCGTCCTGAGATGCTGAAACAGATCCACTACAACCACGTGGGGGGTGAGGCTTGTTATAGACAGGCCCGAGATACTCTCTACTGGCCAAATATGCAGGGGGAAATCAAAGACTATGTGCAGCGGTGCTCAGTGTGTAACGAGTATGCACACGAGCAACAAAAAGAGACTATGATGTCACACGTCCCTGGCAGCTGGTGAGCATGGACTTGTTCAGCTACGCAAGGCAGAACTTCCTGCTCATGGTGGATCACTATTCAGACTTCTGGGAGATTGATCTACTCCCAGACCTGTCGACAGAAACGACCATCCGAAGGTGCAAGGCGCAGTTTGCACGGTACGGTATCCCTGACCGGGTCATTTCTGACTGCGGAGGTCAGTTTGATTGTGGAGAGTTTCGGGCGTTTGCGAGGGAGTGGGGCTTCGAACATGTCATGTCCTCCCCGAGACACCCAAAAGCTAACGGCAAAGCAGAGTCTGCAGTGAAGATTGTGAAAGGCCTATGCAGAAAAGCAGACCGGGCCGACGAAGACCCCTGGAAGGCTATTCTACACTGGAGAAACATGCCCACTGAGGACATGCACTGCAGCCCAGCACAACGGCTGATGTTACGGAGGCTGAGAACTCTTTTCCCTGTGGCCGACAAGCTACTAGCACCTCAGATCATCACTGGGGTCACAGACAAGCTGAGGGTGAAGCATCAGGCAGCGAAGTTGACATATGACAGAACTGTGAGGGATCTGTCAGAGCTAAACGTCGGCCAGCCTGTCAGGATGAAACCAATCCCGGGTGACAGGACAGGCCGATGGAGGAGAGGAGTATGCCTGCAGCAGGTGGGACCGCGGTCCTATCTCGTCAACGTGGAGGGAACCACGTGCCGTCGCAACAGGGTTGATCTCCGACCAGCAGAGGTTGCCCCTCCACAGCCGTCAGCCCACACAGAACGGCCACCGGAGCAGCCTGTGGGCGCGTGTGCAGCTGAAGGGGGCCATGTGAGCGGGGGCAGCATGGAGGAAGTCGTCAGCAGCCCTGTAATGTCTCCAAGGTCGTCAGCCCCGAGGTCGCCGCCATCTCCCCCACAGGCTGTGACCACGCCATGCCGTGAGTTACAGGGCCGGGCCTTCTCCCGGAGCGGGAGGCAGATTAAGCCTCTAGAAAGACTTGACCTCTAGGTCATACACTGTACTGAGATTGACACACACACACGCTCACACGCACACACACACACTGGACTGTGGACATTAAAAAAAAAAAACGAAACAAAAACTGTGATGTTCACTTCTAATGTTCTTATTCAGTGGTCTTGTGGATGTTCTGATGCTACCATTTTGTCGTTATTGTTCTGCAGAGGTTTTGGTTGATATTGACTTGCTTTTCCTTCTTGATGCACTATTTCCATTGCACTATTTAATATTGGGATATGAGCACTAATGTTCTAATGGCTAATACTATCCATTATATTACTTAGTATTGTATTCTACGAAAGGAAGGGAGATGTTGTAGGGTAATGTTATGCAGCCAACAGCTCCCCCTGGGGGCACTGATTGATGTATACTTGCCCTGTGTAACATGCCTCAGTTGCGTTATGGGCACAGCCGGTGAATACATGTTACTAAGCGACACAGCCCGACTCTGTCTGTTATTTATATGCACCTACACCTGCAACACAGGCTAACTTCCGGGCCGTCTTCGCCATGTGGCGAAGATTAATTTGGGGAGCTACTTCGGTTGCCTCGTCTCACTTCGGGATCGTTTTCCATCACGTTCATCGTTGTCCTACGTCTAGTATTACCCCCTTTCTTCATTGTTCGACAAAAACTCCACTAGGGTTAACAGAACCAACGTTTTTGGGGTTATTTCTCAAAAGCGTCGGGGAACTCGAGAATTAGGCTGTCAGTCTCTCGGTGGCGGAACCGGACACCTTTTTTTGTTTGTTTTTGTTTTGCTTTTTCAACCTGTTTCTCCCTAATTGTACCTGTCCAATTACCCCACTCTTCTGAGCCGTCCCGGCTGCTGCTCATCCCCTCTGCCGATGTGGGGAGAGCTGCAGACTACCACATGCTTCCTCCAATACATGTGGAGTCGCCAGCTGCTTCTTATCACCTGACAGTGAGGAGTTTTGCCAGGGGGATGTGACACGTGGGAGGATCACGCTATGTCCCCCCAGTTCCTCCTCCCCCATGAACAGGCACCTCGACTGACCAGAGGAGATGCTAGTGCAGTGACCAGGACACATGATGGAAGCAAGTCTGGCATTAGAAGGGATGTGATAAGCATCTTGTTAAGCAAGAGCAATGGATTTAAAACTGGACGGAAACAGAAGTGATTCCACCTCTTGTATTAAACAGTTTCATAGTTTGTACAGTTGTTTTGTATGAGAAGAGTTTTGGGTTAAAAGGATACTTGTAATTACAGATTGTGTACCTCTGAGAGGTTTCACCTGCATGATGAAAAAAATTAAAATCGATCAACACCTGAAACAGGTCAGTGCGTACATTTAAAAAAAAATGTTTTTAAACTACTAATAAGACACGTTAGTCCCTAGCTAACAGATCTGACCCTTTAGCCGAGCGGTTAGTGATGTTGCCTTGTGGTGCAATACACCCCATATCGAATCCCGCACCGGTCGAAAAAATAACCGGTTACATAAATGTAACCGGTTATTTTGCACCACAAGGCGACATCACTAACCGCTCGGCTAAAGGGTCAGCCCCGCTAGCTAGGGGCTAACGTGTCTTATTAGTAGTTTACAGTCGTCACCCTCCCCGGAAGCGCGCCCTCGCGCTTTGTCATTCCGCGCTCCGAAGAGACTTCTGAGGATCTGCACACTTCCCGATCCCACCGCTGCCACCAATGTAACTGGTTATTTTTTTGCCCGGTGCGGGATTCGATACGGGGTGTACTGCACCATAAGGCGACATCACTAACCGCTCGGCGAAAGGGTCAGACCCGTTAGCTAGGGGCTAACGTGTCTTATTAGTAGTTTACAATTGTCCCCCCCTTTTTCTCACAAATTGCACCTGGCCAATCACCCTGCTCTCTGAGCCATCCCGGTCGCTGCTCCACCCCTTCTGCCAATCTGGGGAGGGCTGCAGACTACCATGTCTCCTCCGATACATGTGGAGTCAGTTACCAGCCGCTTCTTTTTCACCTGATGGTGAGGTGTTTCGCCAGGGGCACGTAGCACGATCACGCTATTCTCCCCAGTTCCCCCTCCCTCCCTCCTGAACATGCACCCCGACCGATCAGAGGAGGCGCCAGTGCAGCGAACAAGACACATGCCCACACCTGGCTTCCCACCCGCAGACACAGCCAATTATATCTGTAGGGACACCCGACCAAGCCGGAGGTAACACGGGGATTCGATTCGGCGATTCCCGTATCGGTAGACAAAGGAATAGACCGCTACGCTACACGGACGTCCCAGTGCATACATTTTTTAAGGGTGTGGATGGCTCTGAAAGGCCTGAGCACAATGGAGGTAGTCAAGTCAAGTCAGTTTCATTTGTATAGCACAATATCACGAATTACAAATTTGCCTCAAGGGGCTTTACAGCAAAACAACATCCTGTCCGTAGACTCTTGCATCAGATAAGGATCAATTCCCTAAAAAAAAATGCCTTTAACAGGGAGAAAAAATAGGAAGAAACCTCAGGGAGGGCAACAGAGGAGGGATCTCTCCCCCAAGACCGACAACGTGCAATGGATGTTGTGTTTACACAATTTACAGAATACGACATTGAAAGAGGATAACAGAATTATAATGGAATTATAAAATTTATGAAGAATATGATGCACAGGATGCCAAGTAGTGTCCCGGCAACACCAGAACAGCCCAGGACCCAAGCCACGCAACCAGCATTACCATGTAAAAAAAAAAAAAATCACACATCTTAGTTAGAGAAGCATATAACATTTAAACAGGATAACAAAATTACATGGATTTATAAGACATATAAAAAGATGTGATGAAGGGATGCTTAGCAGCATCTAGGTGGTGACCACCATCACCTTGGAACCTGGGAGGAGGACCGACTGCATGTACACACAAGGAAGACTCGCATGACACCATTCACACACACACACAAAAAAGAGAAGGGAGAAGGCATTCAGAGAGAGAGAAAAGATGTGAGGGAAGAGAACAGTTTAACATATTCATTAGTCATGATCAGTTAAGTCATCAATTAGTCTATATGCTATAATCTCGTTGGCAGAACAGTGCTTGGTAAATTCATTGAGACAGGAACTGACCCGCCATGCAATACAGGTTTGTGAAGCAATAAACGTAAAGGCAACTAATTTTAGGTTAAGGCAAAAAGATGTGTTTTAAATTTGGATTTAAAGGACTCAACAGACTGATTGTCTGATGGCAGCAGGCAAGTTATTTTGCAAGAATGGGGCCCAATAGGAAAAGGCCCTGTCACCAGCTGACTTCTTTTTAACTTTGGGTACACACAGGAGCCCTGTATTTTGAGAGCAAAGAGCTCGAGGTGGAATGTACGGGTTAAGGAGATCAGACAAATAAGATGGTGCAAGCCCATTTAGGATTTTATAAGTCAGCAGAATCACCTTGAATTATGATCTACTATGGATACAAAGCCAATGAAGGGAGGCAAGAATTGGTATAATATGGTCAAATTTCCTAGATTTAGTTATGATTCTAGCAGCAGCATTCTGAACCATCTGAATACTTTCAGTACTAGCATGTGGCAGACCTGAAAACAGAACATTACAGTAATCAAGTCTGGATGAAACAAGTGCATGTATTAGAGTTTCAGTGTCAGCCATGGACAGAAAAGACAGAATTTTAGCTATGCTACTTAAGTGAAAAAAGGCAGTCTTGGTGATTTTTCTTTAATGTGCTTATCAAAGGAAAGGCTGGGGTCAAAAGTAACACCAAGATTTTTGGCTGCCACACTGAAATCACAGAGTTGTCAATTGCTATCATTACTTGATCAAATTGGTGTCTGTGTCTAGCAGGGCCAATGACCAGCATCTTGGTTTGATCTGAATTTAAAAGCAGAAAGTTTAGTGACATCCAGTTTTTCACAGCAGCCAAGCAGGCCTCTAAATTAGTCAGAGTATGATCATTAGCCCTTACAGGCACATACAGCCGAGTATCATCAGCATAGCAGTGGAAATTTATTCCATCACTGCATGTAATTTGGCCAAGAGGTGAAATATAAAGAGAGAAAAGTAGAGAGCCAAGAACTGAGCCCTTAGGTACACCATATGTAACGTCAGATAATTTTGATGTAATATTACTATAGCAATGTGTTCTTCCAGATAAGGTGGACTTAAGCCAAGAGAGTTTAGCCAGAGACACCAGAATTACAATTTCATCTGTCTAATAGTATACAGTCATCAATGGTGTCAAAGGCTACACTGAGGTCCAGTAGTAGAAGCACACAAGTGGAATCAGAGTCCATAGCTAGGAAAAAAAAACATTCACCACTATGACCAAGCAGTTTCAGTGAAATGACATGCCCTGAAAGCTGATTGAAAAGGTTCATATGATAGTTTTCTTCTTATTTTTATTAATTTATTTCTAGTTTTTCCCCTTGTCCCACCCTATTAACCCAATGGCATATGGCCGGAACTCATGTCGAATAACGCCCCTGGCTCACGTTTCCACAGGAAGGAGATAGTCGTAACACCAGTTTCCTTCAAACTCATGTCGGCTGCTCTCGCTCTTTTACACGCTGAAGCCTCGCATGGATCGCATTACCCTCAGGCCGCGAAGGAGACATAGGGAGAATGCTTTTGGTTGCTTGGCTGCAGGTGCCCGGATGGGCCAGAGAGATCGCTGGAGAACAACGAGTCCCCGAACACTACACCGGTCTACACCCACTATCCCTCGGGTAAGGGTGGCCTAATGAATGTCTTACCCCGTGGACGCTCTGGCCGTGACCGGTTACGGCGAGTCTGGGATACGAACCCCCCAGCCACATGACGAGCAGGTTGCAAAAACGTTGGGTTATTCCGCTCAGCCATCAGAGCGGCCAATAGTTTTCTTCTATACGGTTTGAAAGTTGTTGATACACAGCTCTCTTGTTGTTTATCTCACATCAGAAAAGAATGGAAAAGTAGAGACTGGTTGATAGCTATTAAGAGACCCTGGATCAAGGTGCAGTTTTTTTAAGTAGAGGTTTAACCACAGCTGTCTTAAAATTGCTGGGAACAGTGCCAGTAGTAAGTGATCAATTTAAAATGTCTAGCATTGTAGGTCCCAGAAAAGGCCAGAGGTCTTTAACAAGTGTTGCTGGTAAGGAATCAAGTAGGCAAGTATATAATTTAGAAGCTGACATGAGCTAAGTCAAAGTATCAAGAGAGATAGTCTCAAAAGCTGTAATAACAGTGAATGTCAGTGACTCATTGTATAGATGTGAATTTGGTAATACAGGATCTGCAGGAGTAGCTGGAGTTGACCTAATTTTGTTTAAGATGTGATCAACTTTATTGCAGAAAAAGTCTAGAAACTCATGGGCTGTGAATGGTGAGCAGCTAATAGACTGCTGCTTTTTAGTAAGTTTAAAATACGATGTCAAAGATAAATCTGGGGTTATGTTTATTAATATTGATTAATTGAGAGAGATACACTGCTTTTGCAGCAGATAAATCACGCTTGTCTTGCAATAAACACTCATGCCACGATAGGTAAAAAACTTCCAAGTTTTGCTTTCGCCATTTACATTCCAGTCTCCTGCAGGTCCGCTTAAGAGCACCTGTCTCATCATTAAACCAGGGTGTAGGCCTCTCTAGTCGCCTAGCTCTGGTAGTGAGAGTTGCAACTGAATTGAGGAGACTAGAGAGGGCCACATTTAAGTCACTAGTGAAATTTTCAACAGTGTCAGTCATTACAGTGAAAGGAGCCAAGACTTCAGGAAGCTGCTGGCCAAATGCAGGTACAGTGGAGTGACCAATGTAGCAAGTGGGAATTACATATGTGCCAACATTAACTGGACAGGCCAATAATGCTTCAAATTTGATGGGAAAATAATCTGACACGACAGATGTGGTTGTCAAGACAGTCAGATCAGAGCAGCTATCCCTTTAGATAAAATCAAATCAAGGGTGTTACCACTGCAATGAGTCGACTCTTGAACAAACTGAGCAAACCGAAAAGTATCAACTAGTGCCAGAAAGGCTTTACGTAGAGGATCAGCAGCCTTATTCAGATGAATATTTAAATCACCAAGAATTAGAATCTCATCAGAATGAGTAACAAGGCCTGAGACAAATTCTCCAAATTCTTCAAGAAATAGTAACAGCCAGGAGGCTGATAGAGTATCACAATTTGGACTGAGCCAAGTCTATTCATAGCTGAGGGAGATGGACCAAAAACAAGAGCCTCAAGAGTAGAATATAGATTCAAGTGTAGAAGTTAGATTGAAAAGGGATTTATATATTAAGGCAACACTCCCACCTTGTTCATTTGCCCGCGCTACATGGACATAAGTATAGAGGGGTGGGGCAGCTTCATTTAAGGGAAGGAAAACGCTTGGTTTCAGCCATGTTTCACATAACCCATAGTCCTTTGTTACATCCCAATGTGATGTTTCTGGAATGGCAGATGTGACCTCAACAGCAAAGGCATGTGCATTTCATCAAGGTGGATGTCACTAGATGTCAGGTCAAGTTGATTCATAAACCACATTGGTTGATGGAACTGCAGTGCCATTTTACCACTTTTATAAACAATAAAATGGGAAGAGACTTCCAAAATGTTTAAAATATAAAATAAAATACACAAGGTCCAACTAACATCGTCATCCATTCAATCAGATAAACAAACACACACGCACGCACACACACACACATACACACACACACACACACACACAATGGCAGTCAGATAAAGCCCTCAAAGACTCAGAAAATAGTTTTCAAGGATTTTGAAATTGTCAGTCGATGGTATGGATGTGATTGTGAGGGGCTTGAAAGATGTTCAGCGGTCTGCTCCACAATCCGCTTCTGTTATTGAGGGTTGCTTTGTAGTCACTTTTTTTTTTTTTTTTTGCCACTGAAAGTCGTTTTGCCTGGGAATAGGTCACTCATCACAGCTGGTGCAGAAATCTCTAAAATGATCTCATCTTGGTGCTCTGTTGACAATCCAAACCCCTACCAAGAGCAGAACAGACACTTCAAAAGGGTTTGACACATTGTGATGTTTGCAATGCCCGATGGGCCTCTTGGAAAAATTGGTACTTTCAAAAATTCATACATTCTGACACTTTTGGTGCATTAGACACAAACACCAACACAAAGAGTTTGGCAAATACACAGACACAATTATATACATTTCATATCATATATAAATATCAACATATTAAGCATATTGCATGAAGTTTTGCAAGGACATAGACATAAAAAATACACTGAGACGTCAGACAGCTTTTAATACCACAGACAGACAGAAGCAATAACACACGTAAATACACCCTGACCAATACTTTGTGACTTGGATATACACACTTGAACTGACAGACCCAAACAGACGTACCTGTGCTTGCATACTTACACAGAGTGGTGAGCAGGATACCTTGAGTCATCAAAGGAACAGAGAGCATCCAACGCACAACAGGAATAGTACTAATCCCCTGCTCTCAAGTCTCTATAAATAACTACTCTGTTGTTTCTAATCTACAGGGGAAGCAGGCACCCTGCTAAGATGCCAGAAAATAAACAGCCTGTTAAGAAATGTCACGTGCAAAAAACAAAACAAAACATGACTGTGAATATTTGTGAGAGAGCAGACGCCTGCGTATGTAACAAACGCTAGCAGCAGTGCTGCATTGACACTTTGTGGTTTGTGTTTGGGCCCAAGTGGAGTGATGGGAAGTTTCGGTTCAATTCGTGAGCAAAATTATGGACTGGAGTGTTATCCTGTCACACATATACACAAATAAATACACATGTAAATACAAAGAAGCTCACACAAACACCCACATTCAAATACTTCAATTGCTCTCGATGCTTCAGTTGGCCTACATTTTCTACTATCGATCTGTTGTTGATTTACTTCATGCAAAATTTGTTGAATGTGCCAAAACTATCATTTAATTAGTGAATTATCAGGAATCAGGAACATTTATTTGTCATTTCATTTCATGCACTTGCGTAGATGAAATGAAACAAAATATCGCTTCCTCCAGCCCACAGCAGTGCAACACAAAGACAAAAACATATCCAAACTACAAGAACACATATATCCAACCTACAAAAAAGCTACAAAACTACAAAAATACATATATAAAAAAACAAATAAAAATTCACTGTCCAAGAGAGCAAACGCCAGCCAGGATGACTGTTGGAACTGCCGGTCTGCATGGGCTAACAGGTAGTTTAGCCTGCCCTACTTCTGCATCCTGTCAGACCGCCCTTGGTGCTTCCTCTTGAGGCGCAGCTCCGGGCAGGGCTGTGGTCCTTGGGCCCACTGGATGCAGCAGACCAGGTTCCCCCAGCCGATCCAGCACCAGCTCTCCTAGCCAGACACCTTTGACACACTTCCCCGCACTCCACACGACGACACCAAAATCACAGTCAACACCAGGTGAGGCCGCCGCCAGATCGCCCTCGGTGTTATCGGAACTGCCGGTCTGCATGGGCTAGCAGTTAGCTTAGCCTGCCCCGCGTTCGTGTCCTGTTAGACAGCCCTCGGTGCTTCCTCTTCTGGCGCAGTTCTGGGCAGGGCGGTGGTCCCTGGGCCCACAGGACGCAGCAGACCAGGCTCTCCCAGCTGATCCAGCGCCAGATCTCCCTGCCATCAAATGAAGACAACTTAGATGCAAATATGGACAAAGAAACTGCATGAACAGTACTGGTTGAGGCTGCTGCGCTGCCATCTTCCCGCACCAGAAGCGGAAAATTAGAAAAAAAATACAAAAACCTCACAGATTAAAATGTATCCATTCTTGCTGCAGCTTTATATTTTTCATTTATTAGGAAATGGTTGGCACTGAGACATCAACTAAAACAACAACAGGACGAGAGTGAAATGTAGACAGCTTCCAAAAAGGCAGTATAACTAACCATTTCACATGGAGAACATCTGCATATGATCAATTAAAAAAAAACCCTCCAGTCATGTTTTAAGACATAAAATGGTCTCTTTGATATGATAAATTGTTTGATGTTTTTTTTCTGCAAAATAAGTTAAATTATCTTGTTAAAATCACTTCTACTCCTTCTCCCTCATTAAAGGATCCAGAATCTATGAATATGCAAATCATCCCTCACCCTAAATTTATATCTCCCTCACCCCCCATTACTCGCTTGCTGTGCACTTGCTCACCATTGATAGGATCCCTGGGATGGGGTATTGTGTTTGGCCATGTGTGTATTTCTCTTTTCACTGCTAATCTCACATACTACTGGGCCGATCAGCCTGACATTTCTTTGCACAGTTATGACTGTGCGGTACTAGAGAAAATAATTAGACCCACGCAGTAGGGTTCAGGCACCGCCATCAATCTGATAGGGCATAGCCTTTTAGAAAATTATTGATTACTTGGACAGATTTAGATAATTTGGAAACATTGGTTGGCGCTCATGGGATTTGATAGCGCCACCGAGTGTGCCGGAGTGGTTAAGCAATGTGCTATACAAAGTGGCGCGCATGGTGCAAAGACCTTATTTTGTTAAGATAATGTAACTTCCCCCAAATACACATAGTGTCAGTCTTTGTTGTAGTTAAGAGTGGGCGTGCTGAGCAAGAGCTGTTCAAGTAAGAGGCTTCAGAATAATGCTGTCAACACATGACGAGCAGAAAAACCCCTTTGCACCGGCTGAGCTGTTGTTGTCCTATGGGGAGAGCGGTGTCGCCCAACCTAGCAGCATTACTACCTTGGATGGTGCTGACAACTCGGATTTTCTGCTTTGCTGTTGTGCTGAAAGTTCAGACTATTCCAGCTTTGAACCAGTTGTGTTGACATACTAGATATTAACAGCTGTTCCAGTGTCCCAGGATCAGAGGTGATAACTGTGATAATTGGAAAGCCATTTGCATATATGGGGAAGGAATCCTCTTTGTTTGAGCTCTGTCTAATATCTTCTCATAACTTGTTTATTGCTACATCTTTGACATTAATGCATTTAGTCTGATAATGACGACACTTTTATTTGAAAAGTGGCACTAACAGAAACAAGTTGACAACAGTCTGTGTGAGTAACACCATCATGGAAATTAAGTTTACAATTTACATTTAATTAATTAATATAATAAAGATAATAATTAAAGTTAAAAGTAAGTTGATTGTACTCTGAGTAATACAATAAAAGTATACTTAGAAACCAAGCAGAGGGAGATATGTAAATAGTACTCATTAAAACAAGCTCATTGATCTGAAGCTTTCAGAGCACATTATTGTAAATGTGTGTTTTGGCTTTTCTATGTGGGCGAACAATGCTGCAGATGAGCCTGGTCTAACAGTTGGGACATTCCCATTCATCCGTATGTATTCCTGGACCCTGGGTAGGATGGTTTCTAGGATTGCTGTAGCCATAGACAGAACTATGTCCATGGAAAGTTCGCCAAGTGGGTCATCATCTCAGGGTCCATGGTGTCTTCAAGTGTCATCCTCCATTGTCTACAGAACGAAAATACATTTACATTAATATTTATTTGTATGTTTTGAATTTAGGTGGCATGGTGGCGCAGTGGTTAGCGCATTCACCTCACAGCAAGAAGGTCCTGGGTTCGAGCCCCAGTAGTCCAACATGGGGGTCATCCCGGGTCGTCCTCTGTGTGGCATTTGCATGTTCTCCCCGTGTCTGCGTGGGTTTCCTCCGGGTGCTCCAGTTTCCTTCCACAGTCCAAAGACATGTAGGTAAGGTGACTCGGCCATACTAAATTGTCCGTGTGTGTGTGTGTGTGTGTGTGTGTGTGTGTGTGTGTGTGTGTGTGTGTGTGCTCTGTGATGGCCTGGCGGCCTGTCCAGGGTGTCCCCCCTCTTGCCGCCCAATAACTGCTGGGATAAGCTCCAGCATCCCCGCGACCCTGAGAGTAGGATAAGCAAGCGGTTTGGATAATGGAATAGAATGGAATGGAATTTACATGGGAAGTTATCAAATTACAGAATACATCTAACAGTATAAAATCTAATGTTCGGCCATTTCAAATTACATAATGAATTCAAGATTTCATACAAACATTTTGCGAGTCTTGAAGTTTTTGGTTCTTCTGTCACTCCTTTGTCTTCACACATATGAAGGGGGTTTGGGTGTAGGTCCATTGTGTAATTATTAAGTTTCCTTTATTAATCACCTTGGGGAAATTTGGCTACTATAAATTAACCCATCCTAGCTGTGATCTGTGTAGCTAGGAGCAGTGGGCTGCCGCCTTCATGCTGTGCCTGGGGGCCAACTCCAGTTTTTTTCCCCTTGCCTTGGTCAGGGGCACAGACAGGAGTATAAACCCTAACAAGCCTGTTTCTTTTTGATGGTGGGGGAAACCAGAGCACCCAGAGAAAACTCACCGCAGACACGGGGAGAACATGAAAACTCCAAACACAGGATGACCTGGGATTACCCCCAAGGTAGAACAACCCTGGGGTTCGAACCCAGGACCGTCTTGCTGTGAGGCAACAGCGCTGACCCCTGGGCCACCGTGCCACCCAGGTTCCGATTCCTTGATCGGTAGGTATTCAGAGTCATCTAGCTAATCATGATTGAATCCTGTGCCATTCAAAATACTATCTAGTTGTCACCACCACAACAGCCAATTACATTTATTTTTCTTCTCATTTCCTATTTGACATGACAAAAGCTCCGTGGATAAATGTTCACTTACAGTGACCAAAATGGAGATGAAGCTGATTTCAGCAACTAAAGATTCCCCGTGCTATTGGTAGATAAGTCTAATTGAGTATTGCACAGTCACCATGTTTTCCAGATAATTTTAAATGATGGAATGGATCTGAAAACTTTCAGATAAAAAGTAGGCCTTTTCACAGGGATCTTGTTCTCATAATTTTTCAGATTGCACTACAAGAAAAAATAATTACACCATGGTAGAAACTGTTAACGTAATATATATATATATAGAGAGAGAGAGAGAGAGAGAGAGAGAGAGAGAGAGAGAGAGAGAGAGAGAGAGGGCTTTTTCTCCCCAATTGTACTTGGCCAATTACTCTGTTTTCTGAGCCGTCCGAGTCACTGCTCCACCCTCTCTGGGTGAGGGCTGCAGACTACCACATGTCTTTTCTGATACACGTGGAATTGCCAGCCACTTCTTTTCACCTGACGGTGAGGAGTTTCGCCAGGGGGACATAGTGTGTGCGAGGATCACGCTATTCCCCCAGCTCCCCCTCCCCCCTGAACAGGCAACCCAACCAACCAGAGGAGGCACTAGTGCAGCGACCAGGACGCATACCCACGTCCAGCTTCCCACCTGCAGACATGGCCAGTTGTGTCTGTAGGGACACCCAACCAAGCCAGAGGTAACATGGGGATTCGAACCAGCGATACCCATGTTGGTAGGCAATGGAATAGACCACTACACTACCTGGATGCCCAGGATATAAAATTTTGGCCATAATGCCCACCACAAGATAGAAATGCCAATTGTTCGGAAGTGACTAAAAAGTAATTCTCAAGAGTCTATTAATATTTTGAGGCAGCATATCATCATAGATCAGTACAGACGTAGAAATGCTATAGTTCAATAATAATAGGAAATAAGGTTTTACTATAAAGTCATGCAGCAGCCTATGGCTCACAGGTCTTATTGCCTGCCTTGCTGTTTTTGATACTGTGTTGTTTAAAATAGAGCTTCTCATCAATTGTAAGCCCCATATATTTGCATTTTCTGGCTATCCCCACTGTCTTATTATTAAAGTCAGGTGGTGTTGTCACAGGCTGCTCTGCAAATGTCAAAGCCAATTTTTGGAGCATTGAGATCCCGAACATGTGCTCTTTTGCATATGATCCTCTGTGCAGCAAGAATACGGATGCTTCAAAGCTACCAAGATTATGATTGATGGAGGAGGGTGAATGGGGGCGCAGGGCTATTGTTCTCAGGGTACTCGCTTAGTGCCTCAACACTCATCCCTCCAACTACTTCATCCCACTATGTGTCTCTCTCTGTTTCTCCCTCTCTCCAAACACAAAGCCTTTCTTCTCTTACAGAGGACCTCTTGTAAACATGTGCATACACATTTCATTTACAAAGCACATCACATATCACATAAGCAAGCAAAATAGATGCATTATCTCTCTATGCATTTTTCACTCTTTTCTCCCATCCTTCTTACATACAAAAATGGCACGCATAAGTGCACAGGAAATGCACATACATAGTTACGCACAAGTTCACTTTACTATCTGTGCTTGACTTTCACCTTCTTCTTTCTATTTTCACTATATTTGTATGTTTCTCCCCCTCTTTCTTTCTCACTCAGAGTGAGTGATGGAGCACAGCAGCAGTTGAAATGAGGAATTGAACCTGCAGTCTCCTGGGAAACTCCAGTGTGTAATTGGGATTCAGCCTGCACCATGCAGAGCCCAGGCCCTTTAAATAATATGTTCCATATCACTCACACAAACACAAACACACACACACACACACACACACACACACACACACACACACACACACACACACACACACACACACACACACACACACACACACACACACACAATGCATCCACAACTCAGATGGGACATTTTCAATATTTACATTTTCTGCAAACACACACAAATGCACACATATTTAGAATGTGTTTACAGTATGAGTATATCTGTATCTGTTGTTTTCATAAATGCACCTTTTACTTCCATCCAGTCATCTTGTCTCTTTCTGTCAAAGCCATTCTGTGTTGGACTGTTTCTGCATCGTCTGCTGTCTCTCTGTCTAGTGATCTGTCACAGCTGTGTTTGGTTTTCTGCCTGATTTTTTATTTTAACCCGTCAGTCTGTATGCTAGTGTCTGTCTCCCTATCTGTCTGCTTCCCTGCATTTGTCTGTGCCTCACTGCAAGTCTACTCTGCCTTGTTCTGCCTGCCTTTGAGTCTACTTGTTGCCCCATCTACCTACCTACCTCTCTCTCTCTCTCTCTCTCTCTCTCTCTCTCTCTCTCTCTCTCTCTCTCTCTCTCTCTCTCTCTCTCTCTCTCTCTCTCTCTCTCTCTCTCTCTCTCTCTCTCTCTCTCTCTCTCTCTCTCTCTCTTCTCGCTCTCTGTGTCCTTCAAACCTCAAGTCTGTCCTTAAATATGTTCTTTTCCAAACCTGTCACCTTCATACCAAATGACTGAATTGGGAATAGAGAGCCCTATTGATTTTCAATAGATCTTTCTGATGCTGTGGACCCCACAGCAAGAAGTGAGTTACTGGACTTCATAATATATTGATTAAGACCTTTTAAGATAAATGGAGGAACTGGTAAGATTGCATCATGGCAAGCTAGCTTTCAATCTTTCCCTTTGGATGATCAATTCATAGGGTTCATCATCTAAACATGAACATATGTGTGAGACAATTTAACTTTAAGTTAATCAAGTTTTAGTTATATAACTGAAGAAATGGAAAAGGCTTGGAGGCAAATCCCCAAAGCAATATTCAGAGCAAGTGAATATATACACTGATGAGCCAAAACCTGCCTAATATGCTGTTGGTCCTCCATGTGCTGCCAAAACAGCACTGATCCACAGAGGCATGGACTCTGCAAGACCCCTGAAGGTATCTGGCACCAAAACATTAGCAGCAATTCCTTCAAGTCCTGTAAGTTATGAGGTGGAGCCTCCATGGATCAGACTTGCTGGTCCAGCACATTCCACAGTTGCTCAATTGGATTGAGATCTGGAGAATTTGGAGGCCAGGGCAAGACCTTGAACACGTCATCATGTTCCTCAAATCATTCCTGAACAATGTGTGAAGTGTGGCAGGGCACATTATCCTGCTGAAAGAGGTCACTACCATTAGGGAATACCATTGCCATGAAGTGGTGTACCTGGTCTGCAACCAAGTTTAAGTAGGTGCCACATGTCAAATTGACATCTACATGAATGGCCAGATGCAGGGTTTTCCAGTAGAACATTGTCCAGAGCATCACACTCCCTTCTACGGCTTGTCGTCTTCCCATTGTGCATCCTGGTGCCATCACTTCCATAGGTAAACGGCCCACACGTACATGGCCATCCACGTGATCTAAAAGCAAATGAGACTCATCGGACCAGGCAGCCTTCCTCCACTGCTTCAAGGTCCAATTCCGACATGCACATCCCCATTGTAGGTGCTTTCAATGGTGGACAAGGGGTCACGATGGGCCCTCTAACCATTCTGTGGCTACGCAGCCTCATATGCACCATCAGGGTGTGATGCACTGTGTGTTGTGACACATTCCTCCCGAAACCATCATTAAAAATTTCTGTGACTTGTGCCATAGTAGACCTGTCGATTCAGACCAGATGGGATAGCCTTTGTTGTGCATTGATGAGCCTTGTGCGTCCAACACCTTGTCCCCGTTTTTTAGTTTGTCCCTCCTCAGACCACTGTCATAAGGTACTCACCACTGCTGACTGGGAGCACCCCACAAGCCTTGCCGTTTCAGAGATGCTCTGACTCAGTCATCTGGCCATAACAATTTGGCCCTTATCAAAGCCGCTCAGGTCATTACTCCTGCCAATTTCTCCTGCATCTAACACGTCGACTACGAGAACTGATTGTTCAATTACCATCTAATCTACCCAGACCTTGATATGTGCTCTTGTTCGGAGATGATCATTATTCAGTTCACCTGTAAGTGGTCATAATATTTTGGCATATATATATATATATATATATATATAGCACAAATGGACTACGTAACGCTTGTCATAAAAAATTAGCTCCATCAAGAATTCGTAAAGCATAGAACCATTGAAGCAGAAGTAAAATACAATAAAGTAAAATGAAATATAAAAACAAGCTAACTAAAATTATGAGGCTATCTATGCAAGAAGGAATACTACAATTAAGAGTTAGAGACCAATAGGTATATGGAATGTGTTGAATAGCGTTATTAGAAACGGATCTAGAAGCCCAAGTTGCCCTCAATATTTTACAGATAATGATAAGACTATAAATAACATGGAAGACGTGGTCAATGGCTTCAACAGATTCTTTGTAAATGTGGGCCTAAAACTGGCAGAAAAAAAAATCAGTGACACACACACACACAATCACAAAGGGAAATGATAGTGATTATGATTATGGGGACAGAAATCCAAGTTCAATTTTCCTTTGAGTGGTAGAAGAGAAGGAAATCGTGGACATTGTAAACAATGTTTATTTTTGGTACATGACATTAGGATGTGTTTTCCTTATTCTTCTTTTTTTCTTTCTCTCGTGTGTTTTTGACCCCCCCCCTCCTCCTATTCACAGTGGTTGAGTTTTATTGTGCAGCACAACTTACATTGAATGTGAACTACACAGTACCTATATCTATCTATCTATCTATCTATCTATCTATCTATCTATCTATCTATCTATCTATCTATCTATCTATCTATCTATCTATCTATCTATCTATCTATCTATCTATCTATCTATCTATCTGACTTGCTTGGACTCACTTTTTACACAGTTCTATGTAGTTTTTACCTGTTGGGAGGCCATGTAGCCGTGTGTAGAGAAAAAAATAAAAATAAAAATAGACCAGCAGTGTGAAAATGGAGATCAGCAGCTTGATGCCCACATGGGTGCGCATGGCTTCCGTGGTCAGTGTAGCTGCTTCAGTTCAGTCCACTACAGGAGAGACTTGATGTTCTCTGCAATTTAGGTGGAAAAAATGTGTGCATCTATCGGTATCGGCATCAGCAATTGGCCAAAATGAGTTTGAAAATATCGGCATATTGGATATTGGCAAAAATCCAGTAATGTGCATCCCTACAGATAAGAGAGACAGACGTACACACAAAAATTGATCTTATTTGTTTGTTGCTCATGAATTAAGAAAGAGAGGTACTGACAGACTGGTTTGGGTTTACTGGATCACAAAGAGAGAGAGAGAGAGAGAGGAAGTGAGAGAGTGAGAACGGCAGGAAGAATGACCGAGAACGAGGAACAGTGGAAAGATTAAAAGGGAAGAAGCAGCAAAGGAGCAATATGGAGGAAAGAGGGGGGAAAAAGAAACAAAAAACAATTCAAGAGGCAGAGAGGTACAGTGTGTGTAATAAAGAAACAAATGGAGAGCAGGCAGAAAGAAAGAGGAGATGAGAAAGAGGAGAAACCGCGAGGAGAGGAGGGTGATTACAAAAAATGGGAGGGAGGGAGAAGAGCTTATGGACAGAGGGAGAAACAAAGGAACAGAGAAACATGGGGCAGAAGAGTTCAAACACGGGGGAGGAGAGGAGAGAGGTGATGCTAAGGAGGATGAGAAGCAGGAGGCTGGGGTTTTAAGGAGGAGGATGAGGAAAGATAAAAACAAAAAGTGAGAGGCAGAAGGGGATAGTAGAGGGAGCGATTAGGGCTGGATAGGAAAGGAGAGGGGGGAGTGAGGGAGAGGAAGTAGAGAAAGTAAAGAGCAGAGAGGGGCGAGTTAGGTTTAAACAGAAAGAAGGGGGGGCAGGAGAGAGAATGAGGTTCATCTTAGAGGTAGGATGTATATTTGCTCTGACATCTGTCACCACTGGGATCCAAGTACACACAACAGGAAAACAAGAAGTGCCAGGTCTTGGCCTCGTCTCATGTTTAAGTCATTTACTTCTTCCTTTTTTCTAATGCAGGGGGAGGGGAGAAGAACTAGACCCTTTTTCACTTACACTTCTGCTTTGTCTTAGTAGGCAAATAGGAGTTCTTCACATTGCTCACAGTGTTAAAAAGCCAACTTTCAGTCGCCTTCGAATCTGTCTGAGACCGCTTGCTTTGTGTTTCATTATTGTGTATAACACAATATAGGTGTTGTCATTGACGTATATTTATATTTCTTTTGTAAGACGGCCGTACAACTTTAAAAAAGTTATTTGATCAAGGGTCACAAAATGCTAACAGCACTGAAATTACCATTAGCTTATATTAGCCATTTCTAAGAAAAATATGTTTCCGTCACCTTTTATCACATTTTCACTTCATTGAAATTTCACATTCATAAGCAATCAGCTGATGATTGCTTATGGCATGAAACAGGCTTGTACTGTCTCATAAAGAATTTACTTGATTCACTGGATTATTTTGCTCCTTATTTGTTGAGCACTTCCCTACCATTGAGTGTTTCTTTTAACAAATTTTTATATATATATATATAGCATTCAAGTAAATTCTTTAATGGACAGTACAAGCCTGTTTCATGCCATAAGTAGCTGTCAGCTGTCAATAAAGCTACATGGGAAAGAAGTCAAATAAAGACACTATTACATAAGTTGAAATGAAGATAAAAGCAACACACCAAAAACATAAAACACAACATTAACAACACATTAAAAGCAATTCTGAAAAGGTGGGTTTTGACTAATGATTTGAGTGTGGACAGATCGGTGCAGTCTCTGATGTATTTGGGGAAGGAGTTCCAGAGGGAGTTGGCAGCTATGGGGAAGGCTCTGTCGCCTCAGGTCCAGTGCTTAGTCCTTTGTGGTGGAGACAAGAGGTTGGCATTGAAGGAGTGAAGGCTGCAGGAAGGAGTATGGTAGTGAAAAAGATTGGTGAGGTAGGTGGAGGCTTGGTTATGGAGGGCTTTATGAGTGAGGAGAAAGACTTTGAATTGGATCGGTTGTAGGACAGGGAGCCAGTGGAGGTTCTGGAGGACAGCTGATGTAGTCACGGGAACGGGAGTGGGTGAGCAGCAAAGTTCTGGATGTACTGGAGTTTCTTTAGGACTTTGATGATGAGTCGTAAAGACTGTGATTTCAATAGTTATTTTTGGATGTTATAAAGGCAAAGCTCGGCATTTCGACAGCAGAGAAGGAAAGTGATGGGCAGAGATGATCTATGGTTTTTAGGTGGAAAAGGCAGTTCTGGTGGTTTGATTGAAGTTCAAAGGAGAGGTTGCTATCAAAAATGTTTTCAAGATTGTGAATGTGTGGGGACTGAGACGGAGTGGCATTATCGATGGTGAGACACAAATTGTTAGTGGTTTTGGTAAGTGATTTTGGACCAATGATGATCATGTCAGATTTATCACAATTTAGTTTGAGGACGTTGGCCTGCATCCATGATTTAATTTTAGTGAGGCAGTTGGTCAGAGTAAGTTGCAGTGGTGATGGATTTAGTAGAGATGAAGAGCTGGATGTCATCAGTGTAGCAGTGGAAGTGGAGACCATGACGACATATGACGTTACAATGGCAAGCATGTAAAGGATGAACAGAAGAGGACCAAGCACCAAACCATAGGGGACGCATTGGGACAAAGGAGCGGTGAAGGAGGTGCAGTTGTTGATGCTGATGAACTGTTGTCTGTTTGTGAGATATGACTTCAGCCAGGAGAGGGCAGTGCCGGTGATGTTGAGGGAGTATTCAAGGCAGGAGAGAAGAATGGTGTAGTCGAATTGTTTTTTTTTAAATCTTTTAAATTTTTAAAAAATTTTGATATACTAACTACTGGGCCACCATGCCGCCCAGTGATGGTGTTGAAAGCTACAGTGAGATCAAGGAGGATGAGAATGCTGAGGTGTCCAGATTCTGAAGAGAGGAGGAGGTCGTTGGTGACTTTAAGGAGGACTGTTTCTGTGTTGTGCTGTGAGTGGAAACCAGATCGAAATGGTTTGAACAGGTCATTGGACATGAGGTGCGCTATGAGTTGGGAGGCAGCAACATGTTCCAGTATTTTTGACGGAAAGGGGAGATTAGAGATGAGATTTTTTTTTTTGTAAAATCTCTGATATGATACTCCATTCAGCCTGGTATTGACCTAATAGCCGATACCAGTATGAGTGCACCCCTAGTTTTAATATTATATTGACCATATATAATTGGTTTCGCATAATGTCTAACTTTATTTCCAAATAGTATCTTTGAGTATCTTTTAAAAAGCACTCTATAAAACAAAAGCCTATTGATGGTTAAAGGTCTTGTTAATTATGTGAATCCAGATAAATATCCAGATAAAAATCCAGCTGCCTGTCAGCAGCTGGTGCAGAGGTCTGTTCACCTCTTAACTTCATTCTGCTTGTCTTGTGTGGAAATGTCCAAACCTTACTTCTCCGTTGTTGTGCAGTCTGTTTCAATTATGTCAAAGTTTGGTGTGTGTATCTCTCTTATCCTGTCACTTGTTATGAGGACTGAGGTAAGTTTAAATAACAGCCAGAATGTCAATGAAACTAGCATAATAACCACGGCCATAACTACCATGAATATCACAAATGGAGACAAGGGACAACCTTGGTGGAGTCCGACACCCACCGAAAACACAACTACCATGAAGGACATAAATTCATGTACTATGTGTTCTTCGAAGTGTTGAGTATAGGGGTGCTGCGCGTTGTAATTTGTTCTATTTATAGTAACTGGACAATGTAATGTGACTTTAATTTAGAACACTTTTTATAATATTTGGCCAAGCTCTTTCTACATTCTGACAGCTCTCAAGTAGGTAGATGCACAAAAATCTGGTCTCTGTGGCTGCCCTAGGCACTGGAAACTGAGACAAAGACTTGCTCCTTATCAGCCAATAAGAAGAGTTTGGCGCACAAGCCGAAGTCTCCATTCGTCCCCGCTTATTTCCAATCAGTTTGTGTGTTCATGGCAGAAGTGAGAGGATGGATTCTTTTGCTGTATGTTTTCAAGATTTAGCTAACTCTTGCTGATTACCACCCATGATCGTTTATCTCCACTTTAAGAGGACTGCAAGTTATTGTAAAATCCAGAGGTTCTTCACTTTTCATAAAATCCCTAAACAGTTACGTGTGAAGCATGTTGAACTGCAGGAAATGTGCTTAGGTAAAGGTTTCCCTATATTGGCCCTTGGTTCTCTCTGTCTATAAAAGATAGCAACAGAATTTCCTTTTTATTCTACTGGCATAGTTAATCACAGGGACTTATTTGGACAACTCAAGTCAAATATATAGCCTCGTTTACAATATATATGTGGAAAGAAAAGCCCCTATGTAACTTTAGCCACACAATTTGGGAATCACTGTTACCCAGTAAGCAACTTGGCTTAAAAATACAAAATGAAAAATACATTTTCATTCCCCACTGTGGTTCTAGAGTGAATGTAATTCAATTTGTCCCCCCTCTGCTTCTGTAACATATGGAACTCCCGTGTCATTGCCAATAAAGCACAAACTGAACTGAAAGAAAGCTGAAATTGGATAGACGAAATGGGGGTTGGTTAGCTGGGGAGAGGGTAGGAAGGAGAGAGAGCTGAAAGAGAGAGAGGAGGAAATGGGAAGAAACAAGGGCATGGAAGGAGGCAGACGGACAGGCGGGGAGGAGACGGGTTCCAAGATTAACAATGCAGTAATAGAGGCAGAGCGGGGACAGCATTTGGAGGAATGGAGGGTAGAGAGAGTGAAAAAGAGAGGAGGGTAGAGATAGAGAGAAGGGAAGAGACGGGGGGAGGTGTGTGATAAGGAGAGAACATGGGAGTGAGAGAGAGACCTAAACGACGAGTGTGATGAAGAGGAAAAGAGATTGAAGGAATGACGCAGAATACAAACTGGAGTACGAAGATGGAGACAATAAGGTAGAGACACGAGGAGAGAAGAAAAAAGAGGAGGTGCCATGTTGAAGGAATATTAGAGTGGAAGAGAGAGAGAGAGAGAGAGAGAGAGAGAGAGAGAGAGAGAGAGAGAGAGGAGAGAAAGGGTTTGAAGGACACACAGGAGACATACCTCTTCCTCAAAGACAAATCAATGTCACCTCTAGCTTCACATGCCTACAGTGAGACTAACACGCACATATGCACACACACACACACATACACAAATGCAGCACGCTCATGCACACACACACACACACAAAAACCACACACACGCATGCACGCACACAAACATCTGCTCAAATCACGTGTCTGCGGAGGGACAACTAAACTCACCCTCATGACTCCTAATACACTGTCGCACACCGAAGGAGAGCGAGAGAGAGAGAGAGAGAGAGAGAGAGAGAGAGAGAGAGAGAGAGAGAGAGAGAGAGAGAGAGAGCGAGAGCGAGATACAAAAGAAAAATGCAGCTAAATTGATTACTGTTTCGAAACTGAATCTTCTTGTGTCTGTATGGGGATCCATTGTAGAATGTTCATGCTTGTATCTAATCATGTAATAGTTAATAGTGCTTATGTGAAGCGAACTGTGTCAACATGCTAAATAGGTATACACACAAATGACATGCATGCACACACACACACGTGTGTGTGTGTGCGTGCATGTAATTTTGTCTATGTTTTGTGTACACGCAGTGGTACATTTATACATACTTGTAAATGTACATGTGTATGTATTGCATATATCCTGGTGTGTGTGTGTGTGTGTGTGTGTGTGTGTGTGTGTGTGTATGATTAATGTGGCCCTTCTAGTAAATCTCCATCTCCTTGCAGTGACTTGGTCAAGCAGTGTACTGTGTGTCCTCTCCTGCTCTCTACATTTTATAGTATTGCTAACTCAGTTACTATGGAGTACCTCGCGTCTCAAGGGGCTTATAAAACATCTTATGAAAATAATTCAAATATGACAATTTGTCTTTGTGTAGCATTTTAATTATCCAAAGAAGAATTGTAGCGGTCTTTACTGCTGAGTTAGGAAAGACCATCTGCTTTAGCTCAGGAAGCCGAGTATATCATTTTGCAGATAAGCAATAAGAAATGATAATTCTGGCTGCAACTTTGGGAAAAGTCAATCGGTCAATTGAATAAGGAATACATCTCTTTTCTCTGGGTTCCCAGTCGTATGTAGCACAAATACACAGCTTTCTCAGATGCACATAATACATGGTCTGAGTTTCAGCTTGCCATCGTCCAGCTTCAGACATCAGGTGATATAAATAAGGAGTGGTTAAATTCGACACAGGTGTGCTTTGTTAAATGGCTGACCCACTACTGGCCTTCCCAGTTGCCCCACAAGCACTCGAGCCTCGTCCCTACGTGCCACATACCCCCGTCACCTAACCAAAGACCAGGGAGGGAGGACATGCATGATATGTACAGATGATAAAGTAGTGCACAAGAAGAAAGAAGAGGAAAAATGTTCCTCTTGATGAACAAATATCCTTTCTCAGTGGTGCTGCACGGGTCTACCAGCCCTACCTCTGGAGATTAAATGGTCTCCAGCCGTCTGTGGTGGAATTCAGCTGGGAAAGGTTCAGTGACTGCAGGAGTGTCCAACCCACCCGAAGGTTTTTGTCTTCTTCTTGCTCCATCCACTGGACCAGATCTCGACCACTTTTGTCAAGGTTTTATTTGCACAGCTCAGAATCACAAAGTAGTTCTGAAGGGCTTCACAATCAGTGCAATATACAACCCCTCCGTATCCTTACAGACCCTCGACTTGGATGAGGAAATGCTCCACGAGAAAAACCTTACACAAGAGTAAGAGAATTACGATGCCACCTGATATACAGACAGAGATTTGTGGATGAGGCTGGTGAGAAGGATTTGCAGCTTTGAGAAGTCAGAAATCAAACGTGATGGAGTGGTACCTGACGCCAAAAGCCAAAACAAATGATTGATTGAATGAGCAATCAGCAGGTGAGAAAGTTATTTACACATTGGAATAAGGTCTTCGTTATTTTATTAACCCGTATGGTCTTTATTTTCTTGTAGTTTTGACCAGTATGATCTTTGTCAAGAAAACACGCCTGCCCAACTTAGCTTTGGATGTGTTCTTGGCTGTATTTTTATGCTATAGCCATGCGGTTCATTTAGATTTGTGTGTCACTGTGAGAACTTAAATTCTATTAAAAATTGCTCAAAGATCTGTACGTTGTGACCTGAAATAACACATTGATAAGTGCTTGTTAACTCATTTATCAGTGTTTGCTGAAGGAAATATAAGACCTGTATAGGATGAATGGCTAAAATGTCCATGTAGGTGTAGTTCGGGTTAAGAAAATAGTTTCCATATGAAACTGCTCACAACAAGGTGTGTGCATCCTCCCATTATGCAGCTCCAGTATCAGCCTCTACGCCCATCTGAAGACCCAGAGAGACCCAAATGGAGGATGGTCATACTCAACCCCGAGTGACCGCTGATGACTATCACAAAGACTGGCAGTGTGTTCTTCATTTTGCTTTGCATTAGACAACTACAGTAAGTACATTACCTGTGTGGACCTTTTCTGTTTATGAGAATGTGCTCTTACTCTATAATCATAATATCTCTGGAGGGGGGTTTTGTTTCTTTTTTGTGCTCAGTATGGCTATGATTTTAGGAATGTCTCTCTTCAAGAACATGAACAAGGTTGCAAAACCAATCAGGAATCAGGAACCCCTCGCCGTTTCATTTCATGTACGCAAAACGAAATGCCATTTTCCCCAGCCCACAGCAGTGCAACACAAAGACAAAAACACATCCAAAAACTACAAGAAGAACACACATATCCAAACTAAAAAAAACAAAATCAAAACACTGTCCAAGGGAAGGAATGCTAGCCAGGATGACTGTCGGAACTGCCGGTCTGCATGGGATAGCTGTTAGCTTAGCCTGCCCCGCTTCTGCGTCCTGTCAGACTGCCCTCGGTGTTTCCTCTTTGGGTGCAGCTCCAGGCGGGAGCTGTGGTCCTTGGGCCCACCGGATGTGGCAGACCAAGCTCTCCCAGCTGATCCAGCGCCAGCTCTCCCAGCCATCAAACGAAGGCAAAACTCAAACGCAGACGTGAACAAAGACACTGCATGGACAGTACTGGGTGAGGCCGCCACAAATGTGAATTCACGCCACCATCTTCCGACATTGCAAATCTATACCATGATTTCCATCATCTTTAAATGGATCAAAAGTCTGCTGAAGTGGATCCATTGTTGTGTCACTGATGGTAATGTTAACCGATGGAACTGCAACAACACTGTTTGTCTGTAGCTCTGGGAGTAGGATGTTGTCGTCAATACCAAAGTCACTGTCTATGTCACAAATACCATTCATACTTGGGTTATGCATTCCTGCATTGTTGACTATGCCCCTTGCCACAGCTGAGGAGGAGTTTGCCCCCCTTATGGCAAATAAATATAATGAAGACAGAATAAATGGAGCTCATTGAGTGACTTTAATACACTGCGCTCCTCCATAGAGTTGAAAAGATGAACAAAATGAAATGACACTGCTCGATTTAGTGCTAATCTCTCAATTCTTTGATTATGTACTGACCTGCCAGTAATAACACTATGTCTGTTTAATCTGCTCTTGTCAAGCATGAAACGGGCAACACCAGTGTCTTCCAGTCTGTGATCGCATCTCACCCTGGACAGTACTCCAAAGTTCTGAACACCAGCATTGAATAGAGACAAAACACTAGAGGCTCTGTTGTTGCCTAGACAAGCAAGGTAGATGATGGGTCAACTGAGGCCATCAACACAGTCGTGGAATACCATCCTCCATCGCACAAGTTTGTGGTTTCCATCTACATGCCAAAGAGAAATTGAAATCAGGTTAAATTATGCGTGAGAAAAGTATAACAAGGCCAAGGTTATGCATCAGTAATTTAACACTAAAAGAAAATTCTTGATAATGGACTCTTGCTTCTGACTCATCATCAGCTGTCAATAAAGCTTTATTGACAGCTGATGATTGCTTATGGCATGAAACAGGCTTGTACTGTCTCATAAAGAATTTACTTGACTCACTGGATTATTTTGCTCCTTATTTGTTAAGCACTTTCCCTACTGTTGAGTGTTTCTTTTAACAGTTATATATATATATATATATATATATATATATATATATATATATATATATATATACTGCTCAAAAAATAAAGGGAACACATAAGCAATGCAATGTAGCTCCAAGTCAATCACAATTTTGAGATATCAACCTGTCCAGTTAGGAAGCAACACTGATTTGTGAATCAATTTCACCTGTTGGTAAATTGTCTAATTTCCACCAGGTGGAAATTAGACAATTTGCAAGACAACCCCTATAAAAGGAATGGATTTGCAGGTGGTGGCCACAGACCATTTGCCTGTCCTCATCTTTTCTGGCCGATCTTTGGTTAGTTTTTCATTTTGCTAGTGTCATCACCACTAGAGGTGGCATGAGGCGGTATCTGCAACCTACAGAAGTTGCTCAGGTAGTGCAGCTCATCCAGGATGGCACATCAATGCGTGCTGTGGCAAGAAGATTTGATGTGTCTCCCAGCACAGTGTCCAGAGCATGGAGGAGGTACCAGGAGACTGGCCAGTACACCAGGAGACGTGGAGGGGGCCGCAGGAGGACAACAACCCCGCAGCAGGACCGCTATCTGGTCCTTTGTGCAAGGAGGAACAGGAGGAGCACTGCCGGAGCCCTACAAAACGACCTTCAACAGGCCACTAACGTGCAGGTTTCCGCTCAAACAGTGAGAAACAGAATGCATGAGGATGGTATGAGGGCCCGACGTCCACAATTGGGGCCTGTGCTCACAGCCCAACACCGTGCAGCCCGATTGACCTTTGCCAGAGAACATCTTGGTTAGCAGATTCGCCATTGGCGCCCTGTGCTCTTCACAGATGAGAGCAGGTTCACACTGAACACATGTGACAGACGTGAGAGAGTCTGGAGACGCTGTGGAGAACGTTCTGCTGCCTGCAACATCCTCCAGCATGACCGGTTTGGCGGTGGGTCAGTGATGGTCTGGGGAGGCATATCCTTGGAGGGCCGCACAGACCTCTACGTGCTAGCCAGAGGTACCATGACTGCCATTAGGTACCGGGATGAGATCCTCAGACCCATTGTCAGACCATATGCTGGTGCAGTGGGCCCTGGGTTCCTGCTCATGCATGACAATGCTCGTCCTCATGTGGCCAGAGTGTGTCAGCAGTTCCTGTATGTCGAGGGCATTGATGCTATGGACTGGCCTGCACGTTCCCCAGACCTGAATCCAATCGAGCACCTCTGGGACATCATGTCTCGTACCATCCGCCAACGCGATGTCGCACCACAGACTGTCCAGGAGTTGACCGATGCCCTGATCCAGGTCTGGGAGGAGATCCCTCAGGAGACCATCCGTCGTCTCATCAGGAGCATGCCCAGACGTTGTAGGGAGTGCATACAGGCACGTGGAGGCCACACACACTACTGAGCCTCATTTTGAATCGTCTTGAAGAATTTCCACAGAAGTTGGATCAGCCTATGTTCTCATTTTCCACTTTGATTTTGAGTATGATTCTGAATCCAGACCTTAATGGGCTAATGATTTTGATTTCCATTGATCATTCTTAGGTTATTTTGCTCTAAACACATTCCTCTGTCTAATAAATAAAGAATTTCAGCTGAAATATTTCATTCATCGAGGTCTATATTGTGTTTTTAGGTGTTCCCTTTATTTTTTTGAGCAGTGTATATATATGCATCTGAAAGGAGAATACATGCATGTTAGAGTGTAAATGTATGTGTGTATAAGGAGAATGTATGTTTGTGAGAGGGATAGAATGAATTATGGCTTGTACGGCCCTTCATAGATCTCTTTCTTTGTCAATCTCTTCCTTACAAAAAGACTGTCAATCCCCGTCTATGTCAGCACAGCACTCGAAAGATCACTACAACTCTCTCATATATGCATGCACACAAAAATTCTCTCTCTCACTCTCGTGCTCGCTCACACACACACACACACACACACACACACACACACACACACACACACACACACAGTGTGAAATCTCAGTGGAGGCCCCTACCTCTGGCTGCTCAGCCTTCTGTCTCTTCCTGGACAGACCCCAGAGACACAGGCTGATTGACGTCAGTGTGTGTGTGTGTGTGTGTGTGTGTGTGTGTGTGTGTGTGTGTGTGTGTGTGTGTGTGTGTGAGTGTGTGAGTGTGTGAGTGCTTGTGTGTAAGTGTGTCTGTGTGTGTTGTCGTGACAGTGTTTATGGTGCTCCATATCAAATCTGCAGTGGTCTTTCTACGCAGGTTTGAATCTTGCCAATTATGGATGGCTTTTCTCTCTGTCAGTACTCTCTTCTTGTATGGTTGACATTTGTATTAACAGCAGGGAGGTTTATGAGCCAAGTTTTCTTACAGCGGTGCCTTGAAAGTCACCTCTTTCACCTCTCCTAAAACAATTATGTTGTGGACATTTTTTTAGAGCAGTGTTTCCCAACCCAGTCCTCAAGGAACCCCTATCCTGCAGATTATCTTTGCAACCCTGAATAGATACTTGTTTGTAGTTATTCAACCAATCGGCAATGAATTATGTCAGATGTTGCACACCTTGCATAATTAAGTGCTGTGAGATGATTGGTTGAGTAAGTACAAGCAGGGCTACCTATGCAGGGTTACAATGAAAATCTGCAGGATAGGTGTTCCTTGAGGACTGGGTATGGAAACGCTGTTTTAGATAATGTTGAACGCAGCTCCCTGCAGAGCAGCCATCCATAATTTTACTTATCGCCAGTACAGGTAATCAGATGTTTCTCTCAATACCAGAGTTGAGTTTTACCTATTTACATTTTTGCTTCTATCACGTCTTTTTTTTAAACATTTATTTGGGAAGGGACAATGTACATTAATGAACATTTGAAACAAATGTAAATGTACCTGAGTTAGCTAAAAGGCTAGTTTCCATCAGCCGTCCCTTTGCCTGATGTTGGTAGGCATCCTAGGATAATAAAATAGTACAAAAAATAAAGAATAAAAGTACAACATAGTTAATAAACAAGAAAAACAAGAGCAAACAAACGAAAATGTATACAGAATATACAAATAATGTAGAAAAATATAAAGATAATATAGAAAATTTATATATATATATATATATATATATATATATATACACTACTGTTCAAAAGTTTGGGATCACATTGAAATGTCCATATTTTTGAAGGAAAAGCACTGTACTTTTCAATGAAGATAACTTTAAACTAGTCTTAACTTTAAAGAAATACACTCTATACATTGCTAATGTGGTAAATGACTATTCTAGCTGCAAATGTCTGGTTTTTGGTGCAATATCTACATAGGTGTATAGAGGCCCATTTCAAGCAACTATCACTCCAGTGTTCTAATGGTACAATGTGTTTGCTCATTGGCTCAGAAGGCTAATTGATGATTAGAAAACCCTTGTGCAATCATGTTCACACATCTGAAAACAGTTTAGCTCGTTACAGAAGCTACAAAACTGACCTTCCTTTGAGCAGATTGAGTTTCTGGAGCATCACATTTGTGGGGTCAATTAAACGCTCAAAATGGCCAGAAAAAGAGAACTTTCATCTGAAACGCGACAGTCTATTCTTGTTCTTAGAAATGAAGGCTATTCCATGCGAGAAATTGCTAAGAAATTGAAGATTTCCTACACCGGTGTGTACTACTCCCTTCAGAGGACAGCACAAACAGGCTCTAACCAGAGTAGAAAAAGAAGTGGGAGGCCGCGTTGCACAACTGAGCAAGAAGATAAGTACATTAGAGTCTCTAGTTTGAGAAACAGACGCCTCACAGGTCCCCAACTGGCATCTTCATTAAATAGTACCCGCAAAACACCAGTGTCAACATCTACAGTGAAGAGGCGGCTGCGGGATTCTGGGCTTCAGGGCAGAGTGGCAAAGAAAAAGCCATATCTGAGACTGACCAATAAAAGAAAAAGATTAAGATGGGCAAAAGAACACAGACATTGGACAGAGGAAGACTGGAAAAAAGTGTTGTGGACGGATGAATCCAAGTTTGAGGTGTTTGGATCACAAAGAAGAACGTTTGTGAGACGCAGAACAAATGAAAAGATGCTGGAAGAATGCCTGACGCCATCTGTTAAGCATGGTGGAGGTAATGTGATGGTCTGGGGTTGCTTTGATGCTGGTAAGGTGGGAGATTTGTACAGGGTAAAAGAGATTCTGAATAAGGAAGGCTATCACTCCATTTTGCAACGCCATGCCATACCCAGTGGACAGCGCTTGATTTGAGCCAATTTCATCCTACAACAGGACAATGACCCTAAACACACCTCCAAATTGTGCAAGAACTATTTAGAGCAGAAGCAGGCAGCTGGTATTCTATCGGTAATGGAGTGGCCAGCGCAGTCACCAGATCTGAACCCCATTAAGCTGTTGTGGGAGCAGCTTGACCGTATGGTACGCAAGAAGTGCCCATCCAACCAATCCAACTTGTGGGAGCTGCTTCTGGAAGCGTGGGGTGCAATTTCTCCAGATTACCTCAACAAATTAACAGCTAGAATGCCAAAGGTCTGCAATGCTGTAATTGCTGCAAATGGAGGATTCTTTGACGAAAGCAAAGTTTGATGTAAAAAAAATCTTATTTCAAATACAAATCATTATTTCTAACCTTGTCAATGTCTTGACTCTATTTTCTATTCATTTCACAACATATGGTGGTGAATAAGTGTGACTTTTCATGGAAAACACAAAATTGTTTGGGTGATCCCAAACTTTTGAACGGTAGTGTATATTTATAGAAAAGCAGACATGCAACACAGCTAATGTATGATACAGTTACATGTTAAAGGTGTGTGCAAATAGCACCAATGTCGAATCTGAGGCAATTTTCTGTATAGTGACAAGTAAATGTGTTTCCCAAGCAAGTCAATTCAAGTCAATTTTATTTGTATAGCCCGATATCACAAATTACAAATTTGCCTCACGGGGCTTTACAGCAACACAACATCCTGCCCTTAGACCCTCACATCAGATAAGGAAAAACTCCCTAATAAAAACAAACAAAAAAACAAAACAAAAACAAACCTTTAACTGGGAGAAAAAAAATGGGAAGAAACCTCAGGGAAAGCAGCAGAGGAGGGATCTCTCTCCCAAGACGGACAACGTGCAATGGATGTTTTGTTTACTGAAAATTTAATAGGACCTTTATTATACCTGATTCCTTATTTTACCTGTATTGCTAACCTATAATGTAGTTAATATTGCTTAGTTTTATTGGCAAAGAGGTCATTTATCTTTTTAATGTTTGAGAGGGAACAACTACTGAATATTGCTGCATCACGGCTAAGGAACCAGTATCATCAGTAAGGTGGTCTGCATCTTTTTAGACAAATGTGAAACTCAAAAGACATCAGTTATGAGTTATTGTTTCAAGGGTTCGGACTGCTCAGCTTTACCTCTATGCAGTTTAAATCTTAAATGACTGCGCTCTCATAATACTCTCATAGTATTGTCACAGCATGCACCATTGAGAGGGGTAGGGTTGAAACTGAATAGAAGTATTAAAAATCAAATGGCTACATATTAGAATTATGTATGACTGTAATGTTCATTTATGGCATTATCAAGCTAATTTGTGATCCCCTTTTACTATTGCTGGTCTCCTGTTACTAATGCTGGTGATCGACCTAGTATACACCTGCACTAAATGCCCTTTACATGACATGCATTCTTGGTTAAGATATGACTGCTAGTTTTACACATAAATATAGCTGCTATTTTCTCTTGTAGGTCACTTTGGACAAAAAGTGTCTGCTTAAATGAGTAATGGAATTAAAAATGTGGAAGTAGGGGTGTTCCGGTGGTGTGGCGTACTATTCTATTGCCTACCAACACAGGTCTCGCCAGTTCGAATCCCCGTGTTACCTCCGGCTTGGTCTGGCATCCCTACAGACACAATGGGCTGTGCCTGCAGGTGGGAAGCAGGATGTGGGTATGTGTCCTGGTTGCTGCAGTAGCGCCTCCTCTGGTTGGTCGTGGGGCCTGTTTGGGGGGGAGGGGGAAATGGGGTGATCCTCCCACACGCTACGTCCCCCTGGCGAAATTCCTCACTGTCAGGTGAAAAGAAGTGGCTGGCGACTCCACATGTATTGGAGGAGGCATGTGGTAGTCTGCAGCCCTCCCCGGATTGGCAGAGAGGGTGGAGCAGAGATCGGGGAAATAAATAAAAAAAATTTAAAATGGAGAATTAAATCTGTATTCTCCCCAGAGTCTTAAAACTATTTCCTCAGTTTTGTATAATGAAGTGATGACTGCAATGCAGGCTCAGAGGACAGTTCACCATGAAAGAGTCATCAGTGCTTTTACTTCTGTACCTTTTCACTTGCAAACAAAAAATATGGTTGATGCTGAGTCTTAGTAAATGTGTAAATATTGTTTCTGTTGGTAAAAAACTTTTATGAGTTTGTTTGACCACATGTGCTTGCTAGCCACATCAAATTAATTACAATGAGCTATAAAAGGATATTCACAAATGAGCTTTTGCCTTAATTGCACCAGCAGTGGAAAGTAAAAAAAAAAAAGGACATTTGTTTGTAAAATCTCACGATTATATGGAGGTAATTAACTGAAAATCCATCAGGAGTCTTACTGACCAATAAATTGCTTTTCCCCCCCTCTCGGTCCTCTCATGCCAATATATTTAAAGCTTCCGCTTCATACAAGGGCAGCACGGTGACTTTGTGGTTTTCTGTTTCCCTGCAGCAAGAGGGACCTGGGTTTAGTCCTGTTCCTCATGTGTGCAATTTGTATCCTTTGCATGCATTCACTTCAAACATTTGTGAGATGTAAACACATTTCAAAACCTACTTTATTCCAGATCAGCTCTGAAACATCATTATAGAAATTAAGGTTCGTTTACATTTGTGATTTTAAGCTAAATAGTGTAGCTCCTTTAAGGAAGTGGTTGTTTGGTGGCAAGTAGACCAGGATTCCTGGAGCAACTCTGTTTTGATTGTCCTGACATGGATATAGGCAACCCTGTATCGGCTGTGCAGACTACAGTTTGAGATTATCTCAGTGCATTTGGTACAGTGCGCTACAGCAGTCAGATTGCAGATGTTTGGGTTAAGTTTGAAGCTCAAAGTCAGGTAATTGTGGCAAAATTGGGAAGACTAAAGCCTGTAATCGATTGGGCTTCTTGCGCAGGTTGGAATCAGGCTGACTACCAATAACTTTGTTCGACCTCTATTTATACATTTTCATTTTTTTGCATTAGTTTAAATAATTATGATGGTAGCTCCCCGAAGTGTAGTTGTACCCCTATATTTCCAGTCTGTATTACAAAGAAAATCAATGTTCATTGTTTAAATTTGTGACTTTTAGCTTTTGCAGGTTTTCTGAGTTGTGAAAGGCATGGATAGTATAGTGGCATGTATGGCTGCTTCCCTAGCAGCTGACCTGGGTTCAGTTCCCAGCCAGTGCATTGAACAAAGGTCCATCCTTAAGTTTCAGTTGTGGCATTGCTGTACAAACATGGAATAATGTTTATGGTACCTGCCTCTTCCCTGATCTTTGACAACTGTTGACCAAGAAAAACACTTGTAATTACATTTTAAGTTAATCACTTTCAGTACACTTATCTTTTTTTTTCTCTTTTGATCCCCCCCCCCTTTTTCTCCCCAATCGTACTTGTACTTGGCGGAATTACTCCACTCTTCTGAGCCCCCTCCACCCCCCTGGGGGAGCTGCAGACTACAACATGCCTGCTCTGATACATGCCGGCCGCTTCTTTTCACCTGACAGTGAGGAGTTTCACCAGGGCAACGTAGCACGTGGGAGGATCACACCATTCCCCCCAGTTCCCCCTTCCCTCCTGAACAGGTGCCCCAACCGACCAGAGGAGGCGCTAATGCAGCGACCAGAACACATACCCACATTCGGCTTCCCACCCGCAGACATAGCCAATTGTGTCTGTAGGGACACTCGACCAAACCAGAGGTAACACGGGGATTCGAACCGGTGATCCCCGTGTTGGTAGGCAACGGAATAGACTGCTACACTACCCGGACCCCTTAAATATAACTTTTGTTGTTTTTCCCAAGTTCGTGGTCATGTGTGTTTTTGTGTGGGCTGGAGGTCTTCTCTCTTAGTAGAGTTTGCCACCGCCAATCTCCTTATCGAACCTAGTGGAATTACTGAATCTGGAAACTGAGTACACCTGTGATTGGACTGAACTATAAGATCTTGGGTCTATGATATTTTAGAAAACTTCAGATTTAGATACTGTGGATACTAAACCCAGGATCAGCAGCATAGCACCCCTATGTTAAGTTATGTGCTCTCATCTGTTATATGTGTTAAGTTGTAAGATACAATTTGCCAGAATTATATGTCCCCACATTATATGGTTTACGACAACGTTTTTTTCTTTAACAATCAAATTATCATCAGTAAACATGATGCCAAAGGTCAGTCTGGTGTGTCATAATGGTAGGTAAGCTTGTATTGGTCATTCAGAATGCTACTAATTTACACTCATATTAAACAGTTGAAGTCAGGTTTTGTAGCTTAGTATTGGATTCTTCCTGCAAAAGTCTGAAATCCATCTGAATATGTGTAGTACTTCTGTCTGCCCACTTAAGCAAAGTGTGAAGTTCTCCTAGAACCCTTAGAAAGTCCCTCCCTCTCTCCTTCCTTAAAGAATATATGTGTGAATGTACATTTAGCTTTTTGGCCATTCACCTACATAATAGCATTAATAGCTTTCCAAAGCACAGTTGGACCCTTGTGTAATCCTTTCGGGTATCCCAATATTTAAATCAACTCTATTTACAATATTAAGTTGTTTTGGAATTTCTCCCTGCAACAAAAGCCTGCACACATATCTGTTTCTTCTCCCCTGAAAACCAAGATTTCAGTAGGTGGCCTCCCTTAATTCTTGACCATTATGGTTATGTCTGTAGGAGAAAATCTTTTTATCTGTTTATATTTAAGAGGTTTCATATCAGTGCATTGGAGGTGTAGTGGCAAGCACTGCAGTACTAAAAGCAATGAGAACAAAACTCCATTGCAAACATCTTTCTGAATTTATTCTGCTTGCCAGAAATCAAAATCTGCATGTCCCAATCTTCAAATTTCAGAGGTATAGAGGGAAATCTCATGGGCTTTTTGGCAGCAAAAAGAATGAATGCAATGGTGAGGAATTGTAAGGTCAGTCTGAATTATTATTTCAGAACATAATGTGCAGAAGGATAATATTTTGTAAAATGGAAAGCGTATATCAGCATTGCATTATTCCGCCATCAAACTGGTACAGTGGCAAGTAAAGCTACTTTCCATCAGTTCACTAGGATTACATTAAAAGCACTATCCATCAGTTATTTTGATGTTCTTTTTTTTTTGAAGCTCCCTAATATACCCCCCCTAATCTAATGACAATATAGGCTGTATGAAAAGCATTTAGACCTCTGTTTCACATTGTCATGTGTTGTCATACAGCTGCATTAGTAGTACAGTGGCAAATGACTGCTTCTCAAGCAGCTGACCTGGGTTTGATTCCCAGCCAGTGTACTAGCTATAATAGATAAAAATCATTTGGTGTATTATTGATATGGTGCCCCTGTAAATTCCATGTAGGATGATTTGGGTAAGTTGGTTTCTGTTCTCTTGGCATCATAGAGACAGCCGACATCTCACGAGCTCAATTCACTACAAGATATTGGTATGGAGAAAAGATTGACAATGGACCAAGTGGTTTTGATGATGACAACGAGCAGCAATATATTTTTTTTTAAAATGACAACAATGGCAGTGCTAGGGGAGATTAGAATTGATGGTACTATAGAATTAGTTTTATCGAAGACATTTACAAAAACAGCAAGAATTCTGCACAAACATGATAACTAGCTACACAGATAGACATGGTTCACCTGTTCTAAGCCATTTGCAGCTCTATATATAGTATATATATGAATATATATATATATATATTTTTAATCATGATGATGCAGGTCGCGTGGCTTGGGTGCTGGGCTGTTCCGGTGGTGACTGGACACTGCTTGGCATCCTTTGCATCATATTCTTAATACATTTTATAAGTCCATTCTGTTTATCATCTTTCAATGTTGTATTGTGTAAATTGTGTAAACACAGCATCCATTGCACGTTATCCATCTTGGGAGAGAGACCCCTCCTCTGTTGCTCTCCCTGAGTTTTCTTCCCATTTTTTCTCCCTGTTAAAGGTTTTTTTAGGGAGTTGTTCCTTATCCGCTGAGAGGGTATAAGGACAGGATGTTGTGTTGCTGTAAAGCCCACTGAGGCAAATTTGTATTTTGTGATATTGGGCTATACAAATAAAATTGACTTGACTTGACTCTAATTGTTTAGAGGCTGATCCAATTAAAACAAATGCCTATTGAGCATTTGCAGACCGCAACGGGCGAAGTGAAATCTGTGGACTGGCTTTGCGAGGCTACCTGTTGTCTACTTCACATTAATACAGGCAAAATGTCGTAGGTTTTGTTAAGTACTAGTAATAAGTACTGAGGTCAAACATGTAGAGCATTTGTCTGAAACTGTGTGTGGACAGTGTCTGAGGCAGAGTGGTGAAGTGGTAAAAGTGGCAGTAGGATTACAAATGTAATCATCATTGTTAAGTTGAGTTAGTGTGCTTGTGGCCTGGGGGAAGAAACTCTTCTGAGTTTGTCAGTGTTGGCCTTGTGGCTGTGGAGGCGTCTGCCTGTTCTCAGTGGCTGAAACAGTCTGTAATAGAGATGATGGGGGTCTATAATAATCCTTCTAGCTCTTGTCCTGCATTGCCTGGTGTATAAGTCCTGTAGGGGGGTGAGTGTGGACCCAGTGATATGCTCAGCCCACCGTACCACTCTCTGCAGAGCTTTTTGGTCTTGAGAGGTGCAGTTCCCATACCAGGTTCACCCTGCCAAGATGCTCTCGATGGCACCAGTGTGAAAGGTGTTCTGGATCTGTGGGGAGACACTGAACTTTTTCAGTTGCCTGAGGTGATAAAGACACTGCCTCACCTTTTTCACCAAAATGTCCATATGTAGTGACCATGTTAAGTCCTCAGTGATGTGAACACTGAGGTACCTGAAGCTGCTCACCCTCTCTACTGGGACCCCGTTGATAGAGGGAGGGGTGTAGGTCTTTCACTGTGCCTCCCTGAAGTCTACAACCAGCTCCTTTGTTTTGCTGATGTTTAGGGAAAGGCTGTTGGCCTGGCACCACAGTGACAGATCACCCACGTCTTCCAGGTAGACTGTCTCATCGTTGCTGGAAATCAGGCCCACCACTACTGTGTTCGCAGCAAACTTAATGATGGTGTTGGAGTTGCTCATGGCCAGCATTATTTCAGCATTATTCAGCATTTTTGAATATTTAAATATTTCCTAGTATTTTTGGGGACAGTGTCTCATAAGAATAACAACAAGACCCTTGGCTTGTCCTGCTCCTTTGTTTTTGAATGCAAAAATCTGGGGAGTGGGAGAAGAACGGTTTCATTTGTTTCAATCACTGTGACTCAGAAACCTTTAATGATATTTACTACTTATATAATATTTCAGGAAAGCCAAAATACTACATATTTTCTCAGAGCACTTGCTTTAGCAATTGCTGACAGCAAAGAATGACAACTTGACCAAATTCTACCCCAACAAAAACAAAAAAAGCAAAATAGCAGCATTAAGGTAGAATAGGATTAAGTTGATTGATTGTAAATGTTTGCTGAGGCCCTTTAGTTGAGCACAGAGATGAAAACCCCACATTAAACCTCTTCTGAATTTTTTGTTCTGCCAGAAATGGAAATCCACATGGCCCAAAGTGGCGACAATGCTGGCAGCTTTTTAGAGAGCTGTTTTGACCTAAACGCTGGGGGGTTGCTTTATAGTAAAGATCAGTTATAAATGGAATTCAAAGTCCTGCTAAATGTGAGCCAGGTTCAAGCACAATGATCAGCCAACATCCACCCTTTTTTGTTTTTGGTCAGATATGATGCTAACATCAGCAGACTTTCAACTACAGTCTCATCACACAGGTTTTAAGTATAGCCAATCCTAAAACATGATGAATTACAGTTAGCTATACTTCCAATGGTGTAAAAAATTAATACAGAATCCAAATCCTGTTTGCCTTATGTTACTAAATATTTTTCTTTCCTTTTTAAAAAAAAAAAACAAAAACAAACTCTTAATGACCTTACTTGTGTTAGGTATTGTTGAAAACAAGGAGTAGACTTAATTGTTTGAAAAACAAAACATGGTTTGCCTTGCTGACATATATATAAGGTGTAAGTTTGAGTACCAAACAATGCACAATTTAAAAGAAATGCACATTTAAATATTAATTAAAGCCATCTGGTAAATGCTCTTATTCAGACTGACTTATTAAAGGTGCAGCATAAGCTTGTATTCTGAGGCCAATAACAACCAGTAGTGTGGAGTCAGAGTCAGAGCACCCTGCCAGCATTTTAACAACCTCAGAATAATCAAGTCGAAGAGTAATGCTGACATTTTTCAAAAATAACAAAGAGAAGTAAAAGATAAGGAGGCAGGTACAATCTAGTAATTTATTTATTTATTTGGGGTGGGGGGGGGGCAATGAGACCTGCCAGTAGTTGTGGCTGTGAGTTAGGGCAGATACATTTTAAATCTAACCAGTGACATCTCCCTGTGCAAGTCTGCCTCCTGGTGATAATGGAGAGCTGATTAGGCCTGATCCACACCTCTGCCTGTGTATGATGGCTACCTCACTGAATTTCTGCAGCTTGCATGGGTATGGTGTCTACACAGAGAGCATTGCTGCTGCAGCACTGCTACTGCCAGCCCTATCGTTCTATATTGAGTTTGTCTTTGATAATTATCAAAGGCCATAAATAATCCAATGTTTCATTACCATCTAGACATGACCCCTTATATTCTGTTAACTTATTACCATAATATAATTATAGCCTACATAATCCAGCCACTGAGGGTGCACTAGCTAGTGCATTCTTAGGGCCGGGCCCAAGCCCAGATAAAGAGGGAGGGTTGCATCAGGAAGGGCATCCAGCGTAAAACCTTTACCAAATCAAATGTGCAGATCATAAATCAGATTTCCATACCGGATTAGTCGAGGCCCGGGTTACCAATGACCGTCTCTGGTACTGTTGGCCAGCAGGGTGCCGATGGAAATGATGCTACTGTTGGGTGAAGGAGAAGGAGAGGGGGAAGGCATGTGTAGAGGCAGCGGGAGAGGGAGAAGGGTAAGAGTGTGGCGATCAGAATCGCAACTTTGAATGCTAGCAACATGGCTGGTAAAGGGAGAGAGCTGGCTGATATGATGGAGAGAAAGAAAGTAGATATACTGTGTGTAAGGCCATAAGCATCAGGGGTGGGTTCAAACTCTTCTACCATGGTGCAAATGGGAGGAGAAATGGGGTAGGGGGGATTCTGGAGGAAGAGTATGTCAAGAGTGTGCCGGAAATGAAGAGCGTGTTGGACAGAATGATGAGTATGAAGCTGGAAATTTAAGGTGTGGTGATGAATGTTATCGGCGCATATACTCCACAAGTTGGGTGTGAGATGGATGAGAAGGGAGAATTCAGGAGTGAGTTGGATGAAGTGGTGGAGAGGGTACCCAAGAAGGAGAGAGTGGTGATTGGAACAGACTTCATTGGGCATGTTAGTGAAGGGAACAGAGGTGATGAGAAGGTGATTGGCAGGTATGGTGTCAAGGAGAGGAATGTGGAAGGACAGATGGTGGTGGATTTGCAAAAAGGATGGAAATGGCTGTGGTGAATACATAGTATTTCAAGACGAGGGAGGAACACAGTGTGACATATAAGAGTGGAGGAAAGTGCACACAGGTGGACTATATCTTATGTAAAAGGAACAGTCTGAAAGGGATTGGAGACTGTAAGATGGTGACGGGAGAACGTAGCTAGGCAGCATTGAATGGTGGTCTGTAGTATGACTTTGGAGACCAAGAAGAGGAAGAGAGTGAAGGCAGAGCCAAGGATCAAATGGTGGAAGTTGAAGAAGGAAGACTGTTGTGTGGAGTTCAGGGAGGATTTAAGACAGACACTGGGTGGTAGTGAAGAGTTGCTGGATGGCTGGGCAACCACTGCAGAAATAGTGAGGGAGACAGCTAGGAAGGGACTTGGTGTGTCATCTGGACAGAGGAAGGAAGACAAGGAGACCATATTGGAATGAGAAAGTACACTACCGTTCAAAAGTTTGGGATCACCCAAACAATTTTGTGTTTTCCATGAAAAGTCACACTTATTCACCACCATATGTTGTGAAATGAATAGAAAATAGAGTCAAGACATTGACAAGGTTAGAAATAATGATTTGTATTTGAAATAAGATTTTTTTTACATCAAACTTTGCTTTCGTCAAAGAATCCTCCATTTGCAGCAATTACAGCATTGCAGACCTTTGGCATTCTAGCTGTTAATTTGTTGAGGTAATCTGGAGAAATTGCACCCCACGCTTCCAGAAGCAGCTCCCACAAGTTGGATTGGTTGGATGGGCACTTCTTTGAGCAGATTGAGTTTCTGGAGCATCACATTTGTGGGGTCAATTAAACGCTCAAAATGGCCAGAAAAAGAGAACTTTCATCTGAAACTCGACAGTCTATTCTTGTTCTTAGAAATGAAGGCTATTCCATGCGAGAAATTGCTAAGAAATTGAAGATTTCCTACACCGGTGTGTACTACTCCCTTCAGAGGACAGCACAAACAGGCTCTAACCAGAGTAGAAAAAGAAGTGGGAGGCCGGGTTGCACAACTGAGCAAGAAGATAAGTACATTAGAGTCTCTAGTTTGAGAAACAGACGCCTCACAGGTCCCCAACTGGCATCTTCATTAAATAGTACCTGTTAGAGCCTGTTTGTGCTGTCCTCTGAAGGGAGTAGTACACACCGGTGTAGGAAATCTTCAATTTCTTAGCAATTTCTCACATGGAATAGCCTTCATTTCTAAGAACAAGAATAGACTGTCGAGTTTCAGATGAAAGTTCTCTTTTTCTGGCCATTTTGAGCGTTTAATTGACCCCACAAATGTGATGCTCCAGAAACTCAATCTGCTCAAAGAAGTGCCCATCCAACCAATCCAACTTGTGGGAGCTGCTTCTGGAAGCGTGGGGTGCAATTTCTCCAGATTACCTCAACAAATTAACAGCTAGAATGCCAAAGGTCTGCAATGCTGTAATTGCTGCAAATGGAGGATTCTTTGACAAAAGCAAAGTTTGATGTAAAAAAAATCTTATTTCAAATACAAATCATTATTTCTAACCTTGTCAATGTCTTGACTCTATTTTCTATTCATTTCACAACATATGGTGGTGAATAAGTGTGACTTTTCATGGAAAACACAAAATTGTTTGGGTGATCCCAAACTTTTGAACGGTAGTGTACATCAAAATATATACAGAGAAAGAAGTTGACAAAGAAGAAGTGGTATTAGTCAGAGAGATGAAGACAGTAGTCAGGAGTACAAGGAGATGTGGCATATAGCGAAGAGATAGGTTGCAAAGGCATAGGAAAAAGCATATGGTGAGTTGTATGTTGTATGACAGGTTAGACACTAAGGAAGGAGAAAAGGACTTGTACCAATTGGCTAAACAGAGGGACCAAGCTGGAAAGGATGTGCAGCAAGTTAGGGTGATCAAGGATAGAGATGGAAATGTGCTGACAAGCGAGGAGAGGGTGATGAGAAGGTGGAAGGAGTACGCTGAGGGGCCGATGAATGTAGAAAATGAGAGAGAGAGAAGTTTGGATGATGTGGGGATGGTGAATCAGGTTTTGCAGTGGATTAGCAAGGATGAAGTGACGGCAGCTATGAAGAGGATGAAGAGTGGAAAGGCAGTTGGTCCAGATGACATACTGTGGAGGCATGGAGATGTTTAGGAGAGATGGCAGTGGAGTTTTTAACTAGATTGTTTAACACAATCTTGGAAAGTGAGAGGATGCCTGAGTGGAGAAGAAGTATACTGTTACTGATTTTCAGAATAAAGGTGATGTGCAGAGCTGTAGTAACTATAGAGGTATACAGTTGATCAGCCACAGCATGAAGATATAGGAAAGAGTAATAGAAGCTAGGTTAAGAGGAGAGGTGACCATTAGCGAGTAGCTGTATAGTTTCATGCAATGAAAGTGCAATTCAGATGCGATGTTTGCTTTGAGAATGTTGATGGAGAAGTATAGAGAAGGTCAGAGTTATATTGTGTCTTTGTGGATTTAGAGAAAGCATATGACAGGGTGCTGAGAGAGGAGGTGTGGTATTGTATGAGGAAGTCGGGAGTGACAGAGAAGTAAGTAGGTGTGGTGTAGGATATGTATGAGGGAAGTGTGACAGTGGTGAGGTGTGCGGTTGGAATGACAGATGGGTTCAATATGAAGGAGGGATTACATCAAGGATCGGCTCTGAGCCCTTTCTTGTTTAAAATGGTGATGGACTGGTTGACAGACATGATCATGCAGGAGTCTCTGTGGACTATGATGTTCGCGGATGACATTGTGATCTGTAGCGAGAGTAGGGTGCAGGTTGAGGAGAGCCTGGAGAGGTGGAGGTATGCACTGGAGAGAAGAGGAATGAAAGTCAGTAGGGGCAAGGTGAAATACATATGCGTGAGCAAGAGGGAAGATAGCGGAATGGTGATGATGCAAGGAGTAGAGGTTGTTAAAGTGTGTTGTTTCCTTCTACTAATAAGACTTTACAACTCGTTTCAACCCCACTGGGCTATAAACTTTAATAATAACTTCGGCACGTAAGGTTATACATCATGCTCGGTCCGTTATTCAAGGTGCAACAACATAAACGACCTCTCTGGAAACAAGGAACTAAACAATGGTTCCTAACAATAGTTCCTATTGTTACAGAGGTGACGAAGGTGGATGAATTTAAATAATTGGGGTCAACTGTTCAAAGTAACATGGAGTCCGGGAAGAGAGGGAGAAAAGAGAGTGCAGGCAGGGTGAAGTGGGTGGAGAAGAGTTTTAGGAGTGATTTGCGACAGAAGGTTACCAGCAGGAATGAAAGGGAAGGTGTACAAGATGGTAGTGAGACCAGACGGTAGTGAGACAGTGGCACTGATGAAAAGACAGGAGGTGAAGCTGGAGGTTGCAGAGTTGAAGATACTAAGATTTTCATTGGGAGTGATGAAGAAGGACAGGAATAGGAAAGGGTATATTAGAGGGACAGCTCAGGTTGGACGGTTTGGAGACAAAGCAAGAGAGGCAAGACTGAGATGGTTTGGACATATACAGACGAGAGATGCTGGGTATATTGGGAGAAGGATGCTGAATATGGAGCTGTCAGGCAAGAGGTAAGGAGGAAGGCCAACGAGGATTTTTATGGATGTGGTGAAGGAGGACATGCAGGTGGCTGGTGTGACAGAGGAAGATGCAGAGGACAGGAAGAGATGGAAATGGATGATCTACTTTGGTGGCCCCTAAGATGAGCAGCTGAAGATAGTAGTAGTAGTAGATGATTATAGCCTACATGGGGTTTCTGCTATGACTATATAGTACACATGTAGCCTCCACTTTCACCTAACATGCCATTGCTAAAATGGTTTAAAAAATTATAGTTATTTTTTTCATGTATGTGATAGTCTATAGATATAGGCATGATTGAAACTATAGTGAAATCAAATCAAATCAAATCAAATCAATTTTATTTGAATAGCCCAATATCACAAATTACAAATTTGCCTCTCATCGGATAAGGAACAACTCCCTAAAAAAAACCTTTAACAGGGAGAAAAAATAGGAGGAAACCTCAGGGAGAGCAACAAAGGAGGGATCTGTCTCCCAAGACTAAGTGCAACGGATGTTGTGTTTACACAATTTGCACAATACAACATTGGAAGAGGATGACACAATTATAATGGACTTATCACATTTATGAAGAATATGATGCGCAGGATTCCAAGCAATATCCAGACGCCATCGGAACAGTCCAGGACCAAGCCACGCGACCAGCATCACCATGTAAAAATAAAAAAAAAATTACATGGATTAATAAAAAGAAAATGTGATGAGGGGAATGGCAGGCAGTGTCCAAGTGGCGACCACCATCACCACAGAAACCTGGGAGGAGAACTGATTGCATGTCCACACAAGGGAGACTCACATGACATCATTCACACACACAAAAAGAGAAAGGAGAAGACATCATTCAGATAGAGAGAAAAAACATGTTAGAGAAAAGAACAGTTTGCAGTATTCTTTAGTCATAATCAATTAAGTCATCAATTAGTCATAATCTCTATGCTATAATCTTTTCAACAGAACAGTGGTTGGTAAATTCATTGAGATAGAAAACCGACCCGCCATGCAGTACAGGTTGTGAAGCACTCAACTTAAAGGCAACTAATTGTAAGCTAAGGCAAAAAGATGAGTTTTAAATTTGGATTTAAAGGACTCAGTAGACTCTGATTGTCTGATGGCAGCAGACAGGTTATTCCACAAGAATGGAGCCCGATAGGAAAAGGAGATGGGTTTTGCTCTTATCCTATGCATGGGCATGTGAAAACTAGATTTTGTTCTGTCTTTGTGTTGCGTCTGTGTATATGAGAGACAGAGAAAAAAGGAGACAAGTGTGTCTCTGTACAAAAATAGATGAAAAAAGAAATCGTTAAGGAGGGAGTGAAACAGACAGGTAGATGGGACATGGGCGTGTGTGTGTGTGTGTGTGTGTGTGTGTGTGTGTGTGTGTGTGTGTGTGTGTGTGTGTGTGTGTGTGTGTGTGTGATAGACAGAAGGGAATATGAATGTGTGCAAGAGAGAGATAAAAGAGAAAAGGAGAGAGGGCTGTTGACCTGCTCTGCTCTACTTATAAAAAAAAGTTTCAATGTTAATACCCAGTGAGCTAGGATTATGATGGAATAACACATTCCATTGCATAATCCCAGCGGACTACACGACTGTGTGTGTGTGTGTGTGTGTGGGAGAGAGAGAGAGAGAGAGAGAGAGAGAGAGAGAGAGAGAGAGAGAGAGAGAGAGAGAGAGAGAGAGAGAGAGAGAGAGAGAGAGAGAGAGAGAGAGAGAGAGAGAGAGTACACAAATTATAAAATGAGAGTTGGAGTGATATCTACAATTGACCCATTTGAATGCTGATGAAGCCCATTACTGTCATTTTCCATTCTGGTCTGCATCTTTTATTCCTCTCTCTAACACTCTCTCATGGATTTTTGCTACCAAGTTTAATGTCCTTATGCATGCTCAGTAATCCAGGTAAGAAAATCAAAGGAAGTTGAATCGGTTCATCTAGACACAATGTTGACTGAGAGAAACGTTTCATCGCTCAGCTAAGCTCCTGAAGCTGTGTCTTCAGTCCACGTGCTTCACATACCATAATGCTATGCCTTTATGCTAAATGTGTAAGTTCAAGTTCAGAGTTCAAAGTTCAAGTTCAAAGATTATTCACAGAATTGCCTTGCCTATTATTACAGTGTGAAATGCAATACAATTGGTAGAGTGTTTACATGCACCTTGGAGAAGTTGGAGGAAATTGTTACGTTAAGCATTTGATTACATTTATGTTCCAAAGCTAAAGGAAAGGAGATGTTACTGGCATGTGAAATGTGTTAACCAGGTTGCCATGACGATATATCCGGTATGCATATATATAGATATCCGGTATGTGGGGAGTTCAGGCATTTGCAATAATAAACTTTGAGCTGAAACATAGCATTTTAAGTGCCAGGAGGATTGCTGTGACTTGTACATCAAGGAAACCAAACGGACGCTGGCCAAGAGGATGGCACAACACAGAAGAGCAAACATGTCAGGCCAGGACTCTGCAGTATACACCCATCTACAGGCCAGTGGCCACTCTTTCAAGGTTGAGGATGTGCACATCCTTGATAGGGAGGAACACTGGTTTGAATGGGGAGTCAAAGAGGCCATCTATGTGAAGCGGAAATGACCATCCCTGAACTGAGGCGGGGGGGGGGGGGATAACAGTACATCTGTCACCATTTTACAATGCTGTGATTGCAACTCTAGTTAAAGGTCAAGGCAATTGGCATATGAATCCGATCATTTTTTTCGTTTGTTGTGCAACTGTATTGTTTATAAGAGTGGGGATACCTGCAGTCAGTTGAGGCTGAAGAGGTCACTTAGATGAGTGATGAAACGTTTCACTCAATAAACGTTGTGTCCAGATGAACTGATTCTACTTTCTTTGAACACCAAGTTTAATATTTCTTTGAATTCTTTAAAGATTCTTTAATATTTTTTTTAATCCGTCTACAATAAAAGTCCAAATACTTGAGGGCATTGGTAAGGTACTATTAACATAATATAACAGAAAATAACTGATGCAGATGATTAAAGGATGCTGAGACCTTTCATACAGCATAGATGCACAGTGTAAGACTATGTGCTGTGTAATGAGGACTCAAGTGAAAGGATGACAAGTAGGCAGGCTGGATCTCAGTCCAGCCCTGAAAAGAATCGTTTTTTTTTTTAATGTAGCCTAGACAATACAACAAACACTTCGTCAATAAGGCTCCTAATGCTAAACTGCCTCAGCGAAACAATGGACAGAAAAGTGCAAAATCTGATGTCCTGAGTGAAAATAATGCTGGACCACAGCTTGACTTCTCAACAATGCTATGCTCAGCATAGCTTAAAGAGAGAGTAGACACAAGGTGCTTCTCAATAAGTGTACTTGTCTGTACTTGTGTCCTCGATAACTTGTCATCTGTCATGGCTCACACTGTCTAATACTAAAACACGAGTTCACGTTTAACCAAGAATGCTTCAAAATGCCCAGATGTTAATTATATGCCGACTGAGCAAAGTACAGAAGGACACATACGACCATAATTTGTAATATTCTTCCACACAAATTTCGGTGTGTAGCTGAGAAAACCACCACAAACTGAAAACGTGCGGTTCAATGTGTGCTATGACTTTTCTCAGCGATTCAAGTAACATGGCGAAAAAAATGTCCCATAGAAAAACAATGGGTAGTCATCGTGAAAATAATCAAACCCACCCCTCTTTGGATTACTTACTACTGACATTACTTCATCATAGTTTAACATAGAATCATGGTTGAAACTTTAAACGGTCCACACGACTTAAGACTTTGTTGAGGTAAATCAATATTATGATATCTAGCATGGTTTTTGCAAGATAGCAGCTTAAATATTGTGCTATTTAGACCGTTTCAGAGTTTATAATGTGTGTGGGGTATTGGGTGGAATGTTCAGAGCTAGAGTGCATCACATGACCCCCAGAAAATGTCCCATAAAACCTCTTTTAACCTCTTTCAATTCCCACAATTTCCAACCATCCGGGACAATTTATATATCAAAACATAGAGAAATACGTCCTCTCTTACCCAGCATGACTCTCATTGTGACAGGACTTAATGCTTTTTGAACAAATCACTTCCAAGCACAGAGAGTGATTACCAAAACTACATAGACTGCCATGTTAAACTGAGCTCTGAAGTTCTTGTTAAAAACAGAGATGATGGCAGTTTTTAAACTGTGACAGCTCCTGTATTGTAAACGGTAGGTACACATACAATACATCAGCATCTTCACTGAAGCCTTGTGATGCTCTTTGTGGAAAAAAAATTGTTGGTACAACTTGTACTTTTTGAGCTGTGAGAGCATTTTCGATGACAAGTTTTTGCTTATAAACTGTTGTCTGTCTGGGGATGCATGGTAGTTTGTCTGTTGCTGCCTTCAAATGGGGTCGTGCATGTTCATGAGAAGAGTCCACATGAATGCCCCCCTCTTGTGGTATTCACGACTTCGGAAGATGAAATTTCCCGAAAGCCCTGACAGGAATAGACGCTAGTATTTTTAAGCTTGGTGGCCCAAGCTCCTAAATTTGGTGGCCAAAGTACATATTTGGTGGCCCAAATGTAAAAACACAGAAAAGGCAATTTAACACAACTTAACACAGTCTTCCTTAACTGTGACACATCAATAAATGAAAAGACATTAACAGAATGAAAATATATAACAATTTATTTAAACTGAAAACTCAAGTTCATTCCATGCCTCTGCCTCATACACAATCTCTCTCGCTCCCTCCATCCCTGCCTCTCTCCCTCCCAGCATTGTGCCTAAGTCAGTCATGTCTGCAATAAAAACATTACAAAAAGCAGTAGAAAACCTATAACACATATTTCTAACTGTAGCCAAAATTGTAGCCAGAAAATATGCTACATGAGCTAGCCAACAATAACCTACTGCTGATGAAGAGTAGCTAACGTTACATTATTTGTCCAATAAATTTAAGTAGCTGCTCTACTTACTAGCATTAGCGCTGTTAATTTACAGCATATTAAACCTAACCAGTTATCTTGCTAATCAGACTAGAATTAAACCAACCCACCTTCCTATGGCTTTGTTGTTTGCATATTCATGCACCATGTCCACAGCGTTTTTGATATGGAGGTTGATAAGCCCAGGGAAAGCACTGAATGCGATTTCATTACGTACAGAATAGTATGCGATGTTGAAAATTTTAATGATTTTCTCCCATTGTCCAGTCTCCATTTGACGTATTTGTCTCCCCATGGGTGTATTTTCAGGAGATGTACCTGCAAGGTGTGCAGCTGTGCACCTTAAGAGTTGTCCACTTTGGTCCGCGGTGGTGTAGCGGTCTAAGCATCGGCTCTGTGTCGATGCAGTTGCCCACTGGGGACTGGGGTTCGCGCCCCGGTCTCGTCAGATCCGACTATGGCCGGACTCGATGAAGCAGCAATCATTGGCAACGCTGTCTTCGGGAGGGGGGCGGAGTCGGCTTGTGTTCGTCACGTGAATGCGTCTCTGTGTGTGTCGGAAAAACAGTGGTTCGGCTTGGAGTCGCCTTGTCACGAAAGTGGCGAGGCGGTGTCCTTCGAGACTGCCGGCCGGAGAGATGCAGTTGGCGAACGCATACAGTGCGAGGGTGGGTGTTTGAATTAAAATAGGGATCGATTGGCCACTAAATTGGGAGAAAAAAAGGGAAAAATCAGAAATAAATTTAAAAAAAAAAGAGTTGTCCACTTTTCCCATGAATTGTGATGTGGTGTTTCCTGAAGGCATTGTTTCTGATGAAAAATGAGCTACACTTCTTGGCTTGTTGAGGAAACTGGCGACAGACACCACAGTACATTACATCCTTAGATGTTTCATATTCTAACCACTTAAACTCTTGCTTCCATTCACTCCTAAATTTTCGTTGCCGTTTCATTTTTTTCATAGTCCGCCTTTTGTGTTTCTGGTTCTTCTGTAGGGATCGTGTTCGCAGCTTGAGTAATGTTAGGCTTAGTAAACCCATACTTCAGCAGTCCCGACATATTGGCAGCTAGCCGGCGATGAGTAAAATTAAATTACTGTTAGCTGTTTTTGTAGAATGTTGAATTAAAAGGCACGAATTAATTGGGCTGTTTGTGGAACTGAAGGGCAGTGGGGTTTTTTTTTATTTAACCTTGACTTGGTGGCCACAGGGGGCCACATACTGAGGATATATGGTGGCCACAGAGTAACCTTTTATGGCCACGGGCCATCGGGCCATGGTTAATGTCTAACCCTGCCTGAGTTCACCAGTTGTGATGTGTTGTAGACAGTTAACAAGGTTAATCTTCAGTTCGACCCATATAAGGTGTCCCGTAACTGGCAGACCCTCGAAGATGCCCTCAAAAAAAAAAAGGGAAGGATAATAACCCCACTGGCTGAGGATGTGTGAAATTTGAGTTCTTTGCAGAGATGGAAGAGCTGATTGTGGGTCACCATGACATACCCGACCTGTCGTGGGTACACAAAGGGGAGTTGAAATTGGAAAACCAGAGACCTTGAGAGGACAGTCATCAACTCCCACCTCCCAAGGAGGACAATCAGCAACTCTCACCTCTGTAAGAGGTCAACCGACCAGTAGCCCCTCTGTTGGGGCCTCTGCCGACCACACCATCACTCCCACAACCACTGCTAGCAGGAGGCACAGGGTGAGGACCCGCCACACTACACAGAGCCGGCTGATTAACTACCTCAGGGAGTCTGAGGCTGCAAGCCAGAGATGGCATGAAGAAAATTTGCAGCAAATGATGACCTTTCACAAGGGCTTTAAGGAGCTCATTAGAGTGTTTCTCAAAAAAACAGTGATGTTTGGAAGCACTATGCAGTGTTTGACCTGTAGATAACAAAATCTGCATGTTTTGTAACCACTACCTCAAACTGAATGTAGCCACTCAAACGTGCCTTGAACTCAAACAAATTTACTCAGGACTGCTAGTAGCAGGGGAGGAAGAATCCGAGAGGGAAAAAGTGTGCAAGGAGAGCAGCAAAGGGAGAAATAGGAAGGGGTAAGAGATGGACACAAGCATACAGGTCAATATTTGCACACACACACCCTGCTGGCTTTGGACTACTTAGTCTCGCTTAGTCAGTTATTTTTATACAAACAAGTTTTATATATATTTACGCATTCTTATTCTAAAAGCAAGCTGTGCCTTTTTTTGAGTTGTTTTCTGCTTTTATTTACCGTTTAGAAAATTCAGACGCACCTTTGTAATGTTATTTTTATGCACATACCCGAAGCTCTGGAGATCTTCTGCTGTTCTGCTGTTTACAATTCTCAATGAAAATAAGCTACATGTTTTTGTTTGGTGCTGTTCTTAATTGAATGCTAAGCTTTTATGCAGCACTGTTTGACCAGTTGAACTGTTAAGTTCAGTACTTGATTCAGTTCAAGTACTTGATTAAACCATTCTAAAACTTTTTTTCCCAATGGTGTCTCCATATGCTGTTTCATAGCATGTTTCAGTAAAGTTGTAATGTCTACACACCAAAAATGTCTAATTACGTCCAAATGCATCCAAGAGTTTGTTACAACATGAGAACAAATTCAGCGTTTTTATTCAATGAAATTGTCTTTTATTGTATTGTAAAACCATAATATTTATTTAGTTAATAATGTATTGTTAATCTGTTTATTACAAAGAAAATTCCAGTTATCATGAAATAGAAAAAAAAACGTTACACTACAGCTTTAAAGTACCAGATGTTAACTGCCAAGATATAAAGTACCTACAATATCAAACCACCATACCATTAGGTATCACAGTAGTAAATAAGAGGTTCCATGTAATAGCTAGATAAGATGGGGGGGGGGGCTGTGGGGGCATAAACATTTTATCAAGTTACATGCTGCATATTGCCTTCGACACTAATACTGAACTTTTCACAAGATTAGGCTGGCTGCCACTTAGTAACCTCATGACAGAGTGAATTGAGAGTCTTTAGGTGGCAGTATACACATGAGAACAGTCAGTTTCTGCTACATGTCGAAGAAAACGGTGTCATGCCATGAGGAACTTCATAAATGCACACTATATGCATCTCTATGGTCCCATCAAACATTGTCATCACCTTGTCTTGGACATCCACAAGATGTTCCTCAGAGATACTGCAGAGGGCAAGCTGCAGGGATTATCTTGACCACAATGTCCAGTCTGGTGTTTTGACGATCACAATGTCTCCTCCATCTGCACTTCATCTGTCCAAACACTTGTTCTACCACCACCCTCTCATGACTGATGTGTGCGTTCCTCTGCTGGACTTCTAGTATCAGTGCACCGTTATTTTGCTTCGGTGTAAGAATAAAGGGATTATGGAGTTAGAAAACAACGAGACAGGAGACGTGAGAGTAGACGTAGTCGAGGTAGTTTACTAGCTCCAACTTACCATGTCATACATTCGACAACGACACTGAACTGCACTGTAAACCGGAAGCGGAAGTGCCTTATCTGACCCCTCGCCTCTTCTCTTAAAGGTACACCGTCCTCTTAGGTGAATGTCTCTCGTTATATAGCTGTGGGTCACCACACAGGCCCCCCCAGAATTCACCTACACAAAACAATGCAAAACCGCAAAAGTGCAAGTCATGAACATAAAAATAGACTCTACAACAGTCAATTAAACGCTCAAAATGGCCAGAAAAAGAGAACTTTCATCTGAAACTCGACAGTCTATTCTTGTTCTTAGAAATGAAGGCTATTCCATGCGAGAAATTGCTAAGAAATTGAAGATTTCCTACACCGGTGTGTACTACTCCCTTCAGAGGACAGCACAAACAGGCTCTAACCAGAGTAGAAAAAGAAGTCGGAGGCCGCGTTGCACAACTGAGCAAGAAGATAAGTACATTAGAGTCTCTAGTTTGAGAAACAGACGCCTCACAGGTCCCCAACTGGCATCTTCATTAAATAGTACCTGTTAGAGCCTGTTTGTGCTGTCCTCTGAAGGGAGTAGTACACACCGGTGTAGGAAATCTTCAATTTCTTAGCAATTTCTCGCATGGAACAGCCTTCATTTCTAAGAACAAGAATAGACTGTTGAGTTTCAGATGAAAGTTCTCTTTTTCTGGCCATTTTGAGCGTTTAATTGACCCCACAAATGTGATGCTCCAGAAACTCAATCTGCTCAAAGAAGTGCCCATCCAACCAATCCAACTTGTGGGAGCTGCTTCTGGAAGCGTGGGGTGCAATTTCTCCAGATTACCTCAACAAATTAACAGCTAGAATGCCAAAGGTCTGCAATGCTGTAATTGCTGCAAATGGAGGATTCTTTGACGAAAGCAAAGTTTGATGTAAAAAAAATCTTATTTCAAATACAAATCATTATTTCTAACCTTGTCAATGTCTTGACTCTATTTTCTATTCATTTCACAACATATGGTGGTGAATAAGTGTGACTTTTCATGGAAAACACAAAATTGTTTGGGTGATGCCAAACTTTTGAACGGTAGTGTATAATCACGGGAGGGGGGCAGGGGACCCACCAGGTTAACATTGACGTGGTCAAACCGCCTCTCTGGAACCACAAACGGCGCCAAAGGGGCCTTGGTATGGCGGTGCACCTTGGCGCGTTGGCACGCCACACACGAGCCGGCCCAGGCTCTAACATCCTTACGGAGCCCAGGCCAAACGAACTTGACGCTCGCCAGCTTGGTCGAGGCTGTCACTCCCGGGTGGGAAAGGCCGTGGACGGTGTCGAAAACTCGGCGCCGCCAGGAAGTAGGCACCAGGGGGCGCGGTTGACCGGTGGAGATGTCACAGAGGAGGGTGGTGTTGGCCGCGTCGAACGTCACGTCCTTCAGCCGTAGCGCCGTAGGGGTCGACCGGTAGTCTTGAACGGTCGCGTCCTTGGCTTGGTCCGCTGCCATAGCGGCGTAGTCGAGTCCCAAGTGAACGGCGTTAACAACCGCCCGTGAAAGGCAGTCGGCGACGAAGTTATCCTTGCCCGACACGTGTTGTATGTCTGTGGTAAACTCAGAAACCGCCGAGAGATGGCGCTGCTGACGCCCAGACCACGGTTCTGAGGTTTTGGCCATACAGAACGTCAGCAGTTTGTGGTCCACGAAAGCGGTGAACTGTCGGCCCTCCAATAGGAACCTAAAGTGTCTGGTCGCGAGGAAGAGACCCAGTAGTTCCCTATCAAAGGTGCTGTATTTGCGCTCGCTCTCACGGAGTTGTTTACTGAAGAACGCCAACGGCTGCCAGCCCCCCCCCCCCCACCCACTGCTCACACACGGCCCCCACGGCGTAGTCGGAGGCATCCGTTGTAAGGGCTATGGGGGCGGCAGGCGACGGGTGAGCTAGCAGCGCAGCGTTGGCCAGTGCGGTCTTGGCGGCCACAAAAGCCTCGTCCATCCCCGAAGACCAGTCCAGCTCGTCCTTAGACTTCTTACCCTGCAGGGCCTCATACAGGGGACGCATGATGTGGGCGGCACGGGGCTGGAAACGGTTATAAAAGTTCACCATGCCCAGGAATTCCTGCAGCGACTGTACAGTGCGGGGGCGGGGGAACATGGTGACAGCCTCAACCCTGGCAGGGAGGGGAACGGCCCCCTGTGGAGTGATGTGGTGCCCGAGGAAGGTGATGGACGACTCCCCGAACTGACACTTAGCTGGGTTGATGATGAGGCCGTATTCGCTGAGCCTGTCGAACAGCTGTCTGAGGTGCGTCATGTGTTCCTCCGCCGACACGCTGGCCACGAGGATGTCGTCTATGTACACAAACAAAAATGGCATGTCGCGGAGCACAGAATCCATAAGGCGCTGAAACGTCTGCACCGCCCCTTTAAGGCCGAAAGGCATACGTAAAAACTCAAAGAGCCCAAAGGGTGTGATGACAGCCGTTTTTGGGACATCCAGTGGGTGGACCGGCACTTGGTGATACCCCCGCACTAAGTCGATTTTGGAATAGATGGCAGCGCCCGCCAGGTGGGTAGAGAAATCTTGTATGTGCGGTATGGGGTACCGGTCGGGGGTCGTGGCATTGTTTAGGCGACGGTAGTCCCCGCACGGGCGCCAACCCCCGTTGGCCTTAGTAACCATGTGAAGAGGGGAAGCCCACGGGCTGTCAGAACGGCGGACAATGCCGAGGCGCTCCATAGTCGAAAACTCCTCCCTGGCTATTGCGAGCTTGGCCGAGTCGAGGCGTCGGGCCCGGGCGTAAACTGGGGGGCCCACTGTGGTGATATGATGTTCCACGCCGTGCTTGGCCACCGCCGAGGAGAAGGTGGGTGTGGTGAGCTCGGGGAAATTTGCGAGCAGGCGTTGGTATGGATCCCCGGTGGAGAGTGTGTTAGCGAGGCACAGCGCTCCAGCCCCCCCAAGCGTGCAGGGGTATGACGCAAAAGAGACGGCATCAATCACGCGACAGTTTTTAACTTCCACCAGCAGGTTGAGAGCACAGAGGAAATCCGCACCTAGGAGCGGGGTGGATACAGCAGCCATCACAAAGTCCCAGCCGAAACGTCGACCGCCAAAACACACGTCCACATGTCTGATACCGTACGTCCGAATGGACGTGCCGTTGGCGGCGTCCATCTGGGGGTCGTGACTGTCGGTCATCGTGTCCACAGCTTGTGCTGGTAGTATGCTGCGTTGAGCGCCAGAGTCAACCAGCAGCCGCCGGCCCGACAAGGAGTCTCTGATGAACAACAGCTTGCAGTCACGGCCGTGGATTATACTGCCAAAAGTCGGGTAGCTTCACAGTAGCGGCGTAAATGCTAGCGCTAGCAATAGCCATGTTGTTAGCACCGGCGTCGGGAGCGGGTACCGCGGCAGCATTATTCCCGGCGTCTTCGTTGTCAGACATACTCGTATTAGTAGTTCGATCACGTCGGGGTCACCAATGTGGAGTTAGAAAACAACGAGACAGGAGACGTGAGAGTAGACGTAGTCGAGGTAGTTTACTAGCTCCAACTTAGCATGTCATACATTCGACAACGACACTGAACTGCACTGTAAACCGGAAGCGGAAGTGCATTATCTGACCCCTCGCCTGTTCCCTTAAAGGTACACCGTCCTCTTAGGTGAATGTCTCTCGTTATATAGCTGTGGGTCACCACAGATAGTCATTTGAGATATATGCACCACCATCTAAAGGATGATAGGCCCCCATCATCTGCTTCCTGTTCTCCATGAATGGGGAGGCCCTTAACATGTGTGAATCGTGCAGTTTTCCCAGTGTTCCCATAAAAATGTCTATGAAGCGGCCCTGATCATCAGCTATCCTTCGCAAGAAGACTGAATAAAACTTTGCGATTGAGATATGGGCTGTTGAATTTCAATATGGCGCCCGTCAATTGATCCCTTGATGCCCCTTATGCCACAAACTTACTGAAAAACTGTTGAAGAGGCTCTTTTTTCACACGCAGTGGGCCAAGTGATAAAACTTTCAGCCATTGAACAAGTCACATCCAGCATGTCTAACACAACATTGTGTCCTGTACCTTGTGAAAGATTGAACTTACCCGAAATATCACAGAAGGAATTTTGGTTTCCCATGTACCAGAGGAAGATGCAGGCTTTCTGGAAAACAATAGGTTGGGGTTGACCTCCATTGTGGTATTCATCAGAGAGCCCAAAGGTTTTGAACTTGTTGACAAAGCTGTCAGACTGCTCTCTGGTAAATCTCAGATGGCTCTGGACCGTATGGTCATCCATGGTAAGCAGGCAAGTCCACTCTGAGCCAGTTTTCAGGACTGGATGAATTGGATGTTGGAGCAGTTGTAGGATGACAAGTCTGAAACACACACACGTGTGTGTGTGTGTGTGTGTGTGTGTGTGTGTGTGTGTGTGTGTGTGTGTGTGTGTGTGAACCTCTATGATACAGCTACTGCCATCAGTACTTGCACTGGTTATTTTAGCACCCAACCCAGGACTGTCAGTGCCACAAATAGCATCGCCCAGTCCTTCATGCACTCCTGGATAACTAATACCGTCACATCCAGCATCTGGCTACCATGCAGTGCTCCCTCACATCCATGTGTACAAATACCTAGCGTCTGACAGCTGATTATCCTGGATACACACCAAGCAGCAGGCACATACAAAATTTCTCCGGAAATATTCTGGTTTTAGATTTAAAGTGTGACTTTATCTTCTCTGGCCTGTATACACTGTAAACTTTAGCTTATTTTTAATATATATTTTTAGTTATTTTAGCTTTACTTTTAATTTCTCAGGCTAGACTGTAAATACTGTAATTTTTTTAATTTAATATTTTTTGTAAATTTTTAGATTTCTTTTTAGTTTTTTTTTAGTTTTAACTTAAACTGTCATATTCTTTAGCTTTTTTTTAGGTTGAACTGATACCTAAGCATTTCATTACCAGCAATGTCTGCCACGCTGTATTGTTGTGCATTTGACAAATAAAACAACTTGAAATGTGAAATTTGAAAAGTGTTCTTGATCCAGGAGCCACATCCAGGATGCGTTGGTTAGTGACTTGTTCCTTATCTGATGAGAGGGTCTAAGGACAGGATGTTGTGTTGCTGTTAAGCCCACTGAGGCAAATTTGTAATTTGTGATATTGGGCTATACAAATAAAATTGATTTGATTTGATTTGACTTTTTTTGTTTCCCAGCAAACAAAAAACGTCCCCAGCACGTCCCCTAAAGGTCCTGTCCGAACGTCCGGTAAATGTCATTGTGTAGGGTTTTCATTACGTTACGGGGATGTTATTGCGGGACGTTAAAAAAAATGTCCCAAGGACATTACAGGGACGTTAGGAGAATGTCCTCTAGACGACACAGGGACGTTACTGTCGCACGTTCAAAGAATGTCTTGAGGACATTACAAGGACGCTAAGGGAAAATCTTCTAGACGTCCCCGTGACGTAATGAAAACCCTACACAATGACATTTACCGGACGTTTGGACAGGACCTTTAGGGGACGTGCTGGGGACGTTTTGTGTTTGCTGGGTACCCAGCTATGACATATTATGAAAATAAAGACAGGGTTAGGTCTAGGCCAAAATGGTCACATAGCAAACCTTTGCTTGTGGAAAGTGCAAGTTCATATTAGACTTGGTCGCATTCGTGCGAGGGTCCGCCTCGGAGGTTGCACATCCACAGACTGACGGGCAAAACGTTTTTATTAGGAAGTAGATTTTTTAGCTTGAGCGCTGCATCTTAAAAGCCCCCCCCCCCCATTTTTCCCATTCAATCGACTTGGGCGCTGCACAGAAGTCTTAAAATGGCGGGAAAAACACTTGTTTTCCTGTCCGTGTGTGGGTGTAGTATCTGTCCACTGCTAATCTCGCATGCTACGGGGCCTGCAGCCTAATAATGTTTGTGCACTGTTATGACTGTATGTTCAAGGGCCTCTCTTGGTTGCGTTGATTCAAATCCTTTGAAAAACCTGTCCTATACTGCAATTTAGTGCTAACTCCCTAAGCCTGAGCACCGGAGAAAGAGAGATATGCAGGCAGTGCATTTTCCCTTTTCCTATCAGGCAAAAAAAAAAGAAAAAAAAGAAGTGGTTTTCACCCATTCTGAGCACCGAAGAAGAGGAGATATGCCTGGTGGAGATCTGCACTCTACTGAGTGCACTTTTCTGGTTATTACTGCTGCTGTTCTCTTTCTTTCCATTCTTTTACTCTGTACCCACTCTCTATGTCTGTCCTTCTCTCTCTGACTCTCTCTCTCTCTCTGTCTCTCTCTCCCTGTCTCTCTGTCTCTTTCTCTCTCTCTGTCTCTCTCTCCCTGTCTCTGTGTCTCTCTCTCTGTCTCTCTCTCTCTCCCTCCCTCCCTCCCTCCCCCTCTCTGGTCATGTCAGCTTACATCAGTGTCATCTGGTTGTGATGTCAGCATCACTTTGTCGTTGCCCAGTTGCCTTGGCAACGGCCATGTATGTCAGGTCAGGCCGACAGACGGACAGTTACACAGTCAAGCCAGGAGTTGACATTCATGCCCTCTATCCTGACCGGTGTCAGTATGTTCGGGTTGAATCAGCCTGGGTTTTATTGCTTTATGATTTAACCAGTCTACGGAGTCTGACGCAACACAACCTTGTGCTCTAGTGAATAGATGCCACCGTAGAAATCTGGCCTGGTTGTCACAGGGGAAAAAGGGGTGTGGTTGACAGAATAGAAATAGAAGGCTGGATGGACTTGAAGACAGACTGAGCACTTGACAATTCATACAGGCACAAGTGTACAAACATCCATCGAAGATAGATGGGAAGACAGAGTGAAAGACAGCTTGAGAGAGGAAGACACGCAGATACAGGGGTTTGGGGAAAACAGACAGGCTGTAAATCAGACTCAAATTGATGGGGGAAAAAGAAGACAGACAGACAGGAGCAGCGACACATGGAGAAACAGACAGACAGGCAGTCAAACAGGCATACAGACAGGGAGGCAAGTTACATTATCGGTAGAAAGAAACACAAAATGATTAGGACAGTTGGGCAGACTGCCAGAAAATCAAACGGAGGGAAAGGCAGAGAGACGGGCGGTGACAGAGAAAGGCGGAGAGACAGAAGGAGAGAGGCAGAGACGGGCACTTGTAGTAAAAGGTCAGAGCACCTGTGATAAGGCAGGCTCGGACAGCGTGCTCACAGCAAGCCACCGAGCACTTGTCATCACGATACCGTTGCACATCAGTGGCTGTGCACTCCGCAGAGCACATGGGGACACAGCCAATGGCAAATCAAAAAAATTTTGCTCCAACGTTTTCGGAGTTGAGAAGCTCCACAAGCTGGCGACCAGCTGGCCAGTCATACTCACAAACACTGCGCACGCACACACACACACACACACACACACACACACACACACACACACACACACCACACACACACACACACACACACACACACACACACACACACAGAGACAAAGGCATGTGTGTTTAAAGATGAAAGATCAACATAAGACTTTGGAACAGTGGCGGCTGGTGCTGAAAATACTTGGAGGGGCAACTTATCTTGGCGCAGCACACCTGACAGCTGCTGTACTGGCCTCACAGAAAGCCTTATTCCATTATCCAGCAAGATAAACACCTCCACATAACGTATCTCCTACACCGGGGGTGAATTTGAGAGCTTTGTTATGCAAATGGTGTGAAACTGAAATACAAATATACATATACCAGTAAGTACAAGGGAATATGAATCTCACAAATACATTACAGAACAAATGTAACGTGTAGCTAGGCAATGGAGTTGTTAGCTAGGCATGTAGCTAGGCTAGTGGTAGCAACTACGAGGTAAACTGTTATGTACGGAATCAACAGAAATGCACTGTCTAATATAACTTCATTCATTTCAAAGGCAAATGTACTTTAACTTAGATCAACATTCATTCATGTTTTTATTTTACCTTTACATACAGAGAATTCCTTCAAAAGCTACCGAGGAGGAGCACAACCAGTGAACTGATCTCTTATTCACAGGTTCCCTGTCTGTCAGTTGAGCGTCAAACGGCATCAAAATAAAAGTCCCTGGATAGCCAACTAAACTCAGAACTGGCAGGGCCAGAACAGCTGCTTTAATGTCCACACAGTCACAGTTATTAAGAAGGACAACGTAGCCTCTAGATTTTATCAGGGTTCGTAGACGGTGGATGATTGACAGTCGAGACGAAGCGTGGTGGTGGGTGTGAACATGATTGACAGCCATGAGAACTGTCCAATCACTTTAGATCAAAAAACATTAAAACGGGCGTCCAGGTAGTATAGCGGTCTATTCCATTGCCTACCAACACAGGGATCTCTGGTTCGAATCCCCATGTTACCTCCGGCTTGGTTGGGCGTCCCTAAAGACACAATTGGCCGTGTCTGCGGGTGGGAAGCCAGATATGGGTATGTGTCCTGGTTGCTGCACTATAACCTCCTCTGGTCAGTCAGGGCACTTGTTGGAGGAGGGGGGGGGGGGGACTGGGGAGAATAGCGTGATTCTCCTACGCACTATGTCCCCCTGGTGAAACTCCTCACTGTCATGTGAAAAGAAGCGGCTGGCGACTCCACATGTATCGGAGGAGATGTGGTAGCAGAGCCGGCTCTAGGCATAAGTGAACTAAGCGGTCGCTTAGGGCCCCCAAGAGCGCTTGAAATGTCAAACACGACAGGTTGATAAATATACAGTGCTGCTTGAAAGTATGTGAACCCCTTGAGCAGTTTAGATTTTTCTGTTGTTTTACCATGATTTTCTTATTCTATCATCACCAGTTTTTATGTATGAAATGTCAGATATATGTTTATCAGTTGCAGGTACTTGTTTAGTGGGACTTGTTTAAGTAGCCCAAAAACTACATGAAACATGGAATTAGTGTATGTGCAAAAGTAAGTGAACCCCCAGCTGCATTGGTTAAGTCAAGCAGGTAACAGACTCGGGTGAAACACATTTGGGTGCTTGATTAATCATTTAAGCAGACCAATGACATGAGACATCCTTGGGAAAGGGTTTTGCCTGCACTAATTAAAAGAGAGAGGAAACCAACCAAACCACTGTGGTCCCATACAAATCAACAATGCCGAGAGCAAAGGAGATATCCGAGGACATGAAGAAGAGGGTAGTGATAGCCCATCAGTCTGGGGAGGGATATAAGACCATCTCCAAAAGATTCCAGCTCCATCCATCCACGGTAAGACAATTAATTTACAAATGAAGGGCCTTCAACATGACAGCAACTCTGCCTAGAAGTGGACGCCCATCAAAACTATCACCCAGAAGCACCAGAAAAATAGTACATCAGGTAAAGGCCAACCCACACATCACCTCTAGAGAGTTGCAGACCTCTCTGGTAGCATCTGGGACAAATGTGCATGCGTCTACAATCAGACGAAAATTGAATAGCCATGACATTCATGTGAGGGTTGCTAGAAGGAAGCCTCTGCTCTCAAAAAAGAACAAAGCTGCCCATTTCAACTTTGCCAGAGAGCACTTGGACAAACCAGAGACCTTCTGGAAGTCCATTCTCTGGACAGACGAGTCCAAAATATAATTATTTGGTCACAATCAAAACCAACATGTTTGGAGAAAAGCCAACACTGCATATGAAGAAAAGAACCTCCTCCCAACAGTGAAGCATGGTGGTGCAAATGTGAAGGTCTGGGGCTGCTTTTCTGCTTCTGGACCTGGACGACTCCATATTATCCAAGGAACCATGAATTCTCCGGCATATCAACAAATTCTTGACCAGAATCTCCTGCCATCAGTCAGGGAGTTGAAGCTGGGACGAAAATGGATTATGCAACAAGACAATTACCCAAAGCATTCCAGCAAAACTACAAAGGAATGGCTTCAGAGAAAGAGGATTTGTACTCTGGATAGGCCCAGTCAAAGTCCGGATCTTAATCCAATTGAAATGTTGTGGCGAGACCTGAAGAAGTTGGTACATACCAAATGTCCCTCCAACCTCTCTCAACTGGCTGAGTTCTGCAAGGAGGAGTGGGCAAAAAGCCCCATAAGCAGATGCGAGAGACTGGTTAGTGGTTACAGAAGACGTTTGGTTGAAGTAATGGCTGCAAAAGGAGGAGCCACAAGCTACTAATACAAGGGTTCACATACTTTTGCACATGTTAAATTTTCAGTTTTTGTGAAATAAACCACCTTTGTTGAATTAAATAATGAAAATATATCTCTTTTTGTGTGTGTGTCCATTATTTGGAAGGTGTGCTTTACAAATTGGGATTTGGATGTATGTGTAATAAGCTTATTTTGATGTTTTTTACAAAAACAGTGACCATGTCTGGAGGGTTCACAAACTTTCAAGCAGCACTGTATATATTTTTGTGTGTGTGATATATCAGTAGTAATCACCAAAAAAACAAAAACTAAATATTTTGATATGTTGTTAACAGACTGACAAATTAATGCTACTGGTTTAATCATTTCCGCTGCCTATATCAGAGCTGGGGTCAGGTTCATGATAGTATGACAGCATTTGAGCTCCTGACTTACCTGCCTGAAAACCAGATTTGTGAGTTATATCCAAATCTTTGGGTAGCTCTAAGGATAGCCTGCACTCTCCCTGTGACTGTAGCTTCTGCAGAGCGCAGCTTTTCCAAAATGAAATTGATAAAAACATACTTAAGATCTTCCATGGCTCAAGAGAGAGATTGAGTGGACTGGCACTTATAAGCATTAACAGTACAGTTGGCCGCGAGATCTCCTACAATGACGTCATAAAGGACTTTGCCTCCAGAAAAGCCAGGAAACAAAGATTTCAAGGAGAATGATAAATTAAAGCACTTTATTTTGGGATATTTTCTGAACCATCAGCACACCTTTGAACACCATAGTTTTCCAAAAAGTTTTTATTCATCTACATATTCTTTAATCTTTATTGTTATATTGTTAGATGTTATAAGTTCCTCTGTTGATTGTATGTCATTATTTAAGTTTCTGTTTGATTTATTTAATATTGTCTGTTTTTGCATTTGCATTTTATGTAAAAAAATAATTTATTTCTTTGTTACTGTTCAGCACTTTTGCACAGCTCAAAAGCAATTAAGATAGTTAACTTGTTCAGTAAATGCATTGCCTGCTGGTTAATTTTAAGACTTTTCAGCACAGTAGTAAGTCATGACAATGGTACGGTAACGACCAAGCATGGAAATAATATTGTCGGTGGTTGGAGGTGGGTTTAGCAGGGCGGTGAGGCAGCGGGGGCCAGAATCAAATTCTGCTTAGGGCCCCATAAAGCCTTGGGCTGGCTCTGTGTGGTAGTCTGCAGCCCTCCTCGGATCAGCAGAGGGGGTGGAGCAGCGACCGGGACAGCTCGGAAGAGTGGGGTAATTGGCCGGATACAATTGAGGAGAAAAAAAGGGGGGGGGGGACCAAAACATTAAAACAATACCAATTCGCTGCCAATAAAAGTGGGAGTGTCTGGGGCGCCCCATGGAAAATCTGAGGAAACCAGTTAGACAGCAGCCTCAGGTCACCTGCTTGCCAAAAGTTTGAGGGCTTACATAAGGTATCGTTTGGCCGGTGCCCCTCACCCAGGAAGTACATGTATTCAGACAGAAATCAACCAAATACCATTTGGGACCAATATTTGATGGCTGCTGGCAGGCGCTCACAGGCTGAAAAACCCTTTTATTTCATAACTATTTGCATTATACAACTGAATTATATTTAACATGCTTAAGCAGATTTTCATCTCTTGATGTTTGAAGGGGACGGTGCCTCAACACCCCTGTACTGGCCAGCCGCCACTGCTCTGGAAGAGAAAAAAAAATCAAACAACAAGCTTTACTAAATGACATACCATATACATCAGTAGAAATGCAGATTTTATTGGAAAAGAAATCAGAAAAACTTCAAAGTATTTTTTTTCTGAGGTTTATCTTCTCACAGTTACTGTCTATTGCTTGACAGGGAGGGACCACCCCACCACTATCTTTTCTATTTCACAAAGTTGCAGGTTTAACAGAGACTGTTGCTCGTGAACATGTATGTAGTATATGATTTTAAACAACCAATTCTGTTTGTTGAGGCTGGTCAGAGTCAGCGAGAGACGGAGCATGGACAGAGCAGGGTTGTAGCGTGAGACAGAGCATGGACGGAGCAGGGTTGTAGTGAGAGACAGAGCAAGGACAGAGCAGGGTTGTAGCGAGAGACAGCATGGACGGAGCAGGGTTGTAGCGAGAGACAGCATGGACGGAGCAGGGTTGTAGCGAGAGACAGAGCACGGACGGAGCCGTTGTAGTGAGAGACAGCATGGACGGAGCAGGGTTGTAGTGAGAGACAGCATGGACGGAGCAGGGTTGTCATTGTTGACATTTTCACTGTGACGTGTTCTTCTCTGTCCTGCTATTTGATGGTTTGAAAATGAAGATGACTCTGCTGTGTACAACACATTATCATCTCGGGAGCCGCAGACTTTTGTCTGTGTGTGTGTGTGTGTGTGTGTGTGTGTGTGTGTGTGTGCTTGACCATGTAAGGGGCAGAAAGGGACAAACACAATACTGTGTCTATATGTGTTGGTAATCTATGTGTGTGACTTTGGAGTGAACTTCTGAACACAGAGACATTCAGTTGCCTTGTTTGTGTGTTTGTGTGTCTATGTTTATGCATATGGCTTAATGTGTGTGTGTGTGTGTGTGTGTGTGTGTGTGTGTGTGTGTGTGTGTGTGTGTGTGTGTGTGTGTGTGTGTGTGTGTGTGCATGCATGCATGTGTTTTTGGTTTTATGTGCATGCAAGTACACTATGTGCTCGTGCGTATATATATATATTTGTTTGTGTGTGTGCATAAATGTAATATGTGTCTGAATGTGTATTTGTGTGTGTGTTATGTGCATATATATGTGTGTGTGTATTTGAGTGCATGCATGTGTAGTGTGTCTGTCTTTGCATCTGACTGTTTGTGTCTTTACATGTGTTTTTTGTAGTGTGTGTGACTGTGTGTGTGTTTGTGTGTGTGTGTGTTTGTGTGTACATGTGTGAGAGAGCGTGTGCGTGTGTGTTTATGTATTTGAGGGTGTGTCTTTGTTTATTGTCTGAGTCTATGTGTGCACGTGTGTATGTGTGCTCCATGTCCCCAATGGCTTCTATCTGTGGAAGCAGATATGAATGGAACACTGTGAAGAGCAGTTGATTACACAGCCAACCCCCCCCCCCCCTCTCTCCCCATCTGTCTCCCTGTGTGTCTGTCTTACCCTCCGTCTCTCATATATATATATATATATATATATATATATATATATATATATATATATATATATATATATATATACACATATACATATATATATATATATATATATATACATATACATATATGCATATACAGCGACTGAAGGAGGGTAAAAAATAAACAAAAAAACAGCAGAAAGCAAAAGACCTGGTCATAGGTATAGCCAGAAGATAGACAGAGAAAAGGAGAGAGGTAAGGAGGAAACAAAAGTGAGAGTGAGAGAAAAATGAGAAAAGGTAAAGCGGGGAGAGAGACAGGAGAATAAAGGAGACCGAGATTCAAAGGAAGGGAAGAGAGCGCGATGGGGACCAGAGGATGCAAGGATGAAAGATGGAAGAGGCAGAGTTCCACAGAGGACACACATGGAAGCCGAGAGTGGAAGGAGAGAGAGAGAGAGAGAGAGAGAGAGAGAGAGAGAGAGAGAGAGAGAGAGAGAGAGAGAGAATTCAAAACTTGTCCTGCCCTGCTTCGCCTCTTCTGTCCCCAAGCCACGCCCATATTCCCTCATCCATAATTTGATTGGCCGGGCTGCCAGCAACAGTCTGTTCTCCACCCCCCCTTACCTTTATTCCTCTCGCTCTCTGTCTCTCTCTTTCCCCCTTCCCCTCCTCCTCTGTCCCCGTCTATTGCTCCTGCTCTGTCTTTCTCTCTCTCTCTTCTCCCCTCTGCTCCACACACCACACTCACAAGTGAATAAGTCCAGTCAGACACAAGCTGTTGAGCTCATACAGCCCCCCACCCCCACCCCCCCCTCTCTCTCTCTCCCCTCTCTCCACCTCTCGCATCTCTGTCCATTCCTGTCGCCAGCGCAGCCAGTGAGTGGAGCATCAGCATGCTGGTGGAGCGGCGGAGAAGCTACGGAGAAGAGACGAGCCCCTCTCTGTAATGGAATATCAACAGCCGTGCTAGAATCAGCGACCGCACCGCCAGCACACGACGTGGCCGTCACGTCGCCGCGAGCAACAGATTGCACGCAACTTACGGCCACCGCTCAGACAACCCCGGCGTGGAAAGTCCGTGTGTGTTTTCATTTCTGTGAAGAGAAGAGGCACATTTAAATCAAGGAGTCAGGGTTCGAGCTTTCCCTTTTTGACATCTATTTTTGAAATTCCCTCTTCTTCATCGGGTAAGAGGACAGTTGCTGCCTGTATACGGGGTTGCATCATCATCATCATCGCCATCGTCATTATCATCAGAGAAGCGACAGAAAACCTGAATATGTTCAGCAGAGGCTGAACGACACAAGCGAGCAGCAGCCTTGTGTCCTTTGAGGAGGACCACATTTCGTCTGGCGTGTCAGCATCCCTCGCCGCAGCAAGGGTCTTCCTCTTTAAGCGCCAGGGTCCGGAGGAGGTTGGATCTACAGCAAAACAAGACGTCCAAACTCTCAACGTCACCCTCACCTCAAAGATGCGGCAATTTTGAGATGCAGATGTGCATGGAAGTTTGGGGGGTTCTGCTAAGAGGGGACGGGGGAGACAGGTGAGAGGTCATTCATCACTGGTGTGACGGACATTTGAGTTCGATGCCGGCACGTAAAGGCGCTCGGAGGTCCTCTATCTGACCGCACGCCTCGCCGGGTCATCGACACAAGAGAGGAAAAGCGGGGGATGCATGCAGATGGTCCCCTGCTTTAAACAACACTGGGAGTGAAAGTTCTCCCAGTCTGCAGAGTTATGGATAGCTAAGCCAGGAAACATCACCCATTATTTATTTACCCAAAAGGAGGCCGTGCCTCGACCAACAAGATTTACCCCCAAACGGCAGGAGGTAACCAGACTAACTTTATGTTGCTGGAGTCTGTGTTTAAACCGATTAACAAACCGAGAACAACGTTAATCTAATCAGGCACATTTTCTTTCCCTCGCATATTTTTGAAGGCTTGTCGCCAGAAGTCTTTAAGTCGACGCTGACCAGTTCCCAACTGTTCCCTCGCACCGATTCCAGTCGGTGTGTTAGTTTGTTCTCCTTTTTTTTATTTTTGTGGTGTGGGGGATCCTGCGTGAGGGGCAGCTGACAGCCATCCAAGACGCCGCGAGCCGTACTACGCGTGAAGAATGCCCAGGCACGCTTGGCCAAGCCGGCGGACCCGGGTCCCACGCCAGGCCTGTACATGGAGCGCTCCAGAGCAGAATCAGTCTGTCGGCGTCCTTTGAGGCCTTGGCCATCTACTTCCCTTGCATGAACTCTTTTGACGAGGACGATGGGGGTGAGTGGCCTGCAGAAACATATACATACACACACACGCACACACACACACAACGGTTATGTATTTACGGATGGATTTATTTGTAAGGTCAAAGCAGGATTTACTCACATGTGCAAGCACACAAATACACATACACACACACACACACACACGTGCGTGTGTGTGTGTGTGTGTGTGTGTGTGTGTGTGTGTGTGTGTGTGTGTGTGTGTGTGTGTGTGTGTGTGTGTGCATGAATATATGGTTGTATTGATAAATACAACCACACATATTAGCAAATATAAACACACTGAACAAACACATACACAGTTGCACACACACACACACACACACACACACACACACACACACACACACACACACACACAAACACACATATATATATACACACACACAAATTAATGGACTTGTATAAATCGTAGCACACAAGGCACATACTATTTTTCATACGGCATGTGTCTGCTGTGAAAATGAATGTCCTCAGAGGCTACGGGGAGCTGTGTCTTCATGCCATTAGTCATGGCCGAGATGTCAGGCGGTAAATCATCTGTTAATTTTTGATTTTGCATGTGTTCGATGTTCACATAATCCCCCAGAAAAAACCAGCATCTCCAAAAAACAAACAAAAAAAAACAACGTTCAACACATCATATTGTACATTTACAGTGGTGTAAAGATGTGAAACGTTCTCTTAAGCAAGTGCAGCATCGTTACGTCATTACATCATTCGTGGTGATGCTGCTATGTGAAAACTAATGGGACATACATCCTCTGTGGGCAGGTCTCCTATGAGGCCTAAATGGAGGTACTACATCAGATGATACAGTCACTTTTGTTCCGAGGAGAACTAACCTATGGATATTTATAACAATGATAGTGCCAACATGGGATAGGTCTTGCTCAAGGGCACTTCAGACAGGTGAAAGCGTGCTCATACTGGGGCTCAAAACCCAGTATGAAGGGGTCTCCCTGCTTGGCGCTTAGATCAAACTGTACCAAACAGAGAAAAGATGAGTTTTTAGTAACAGCAAGTCATGGATGTCAACAGGCCAAGGGCTTCTCCTTTTCAGGTTTTGAGTCATTTGCTCCTTTAGTGTAT